>NC_091129.1:4266702-4311702 GCF_040183065.1 Periplaneta americana | reverse complement strand
AGACGCTTGTATTTCCCTATTTCGAATATGCTCACATTTTACTGACTGACCTTTCCAGCGACAACAAAACGAAACTTCAACGTGCTCATAATTTGTGTGTACGTTTTGTAAGCAATGTTCGCAAATATGATCATATTACCCCATCCCTGGAAGCAATAGGTTGGCTTAAACTAGATAAGAAAAGAAATTTACATTCACTTCTCTTTCTCTTCGAAATCTTGAACTCTTCTATTCCTTCGTACCTGTCGTCTCGCTTCACTTACCTTTCTTCCCACCGTAATCTGAACACACGCTCTCGCCATGAAACAATACTAACAATACCATCTCATCGCACCTCCTCATACTCATCCTCTTTCACAATAGCCCTGCCAAGACTCTGGAATTCGTTACCTGCTAGCATCAGGGACTGTCGAAATAAAATTGAATTCAAACGCAAACTTACTAGGCACTTGGTCAGTAATTGATTTCTTGTAAATAGTTTCCTTAATCTATCACAAAATAATTCAATATCCAGTAATTTCATCACTATATAGTTTGGTATTCTAGGTTTAACTTGTAATTCAGTAAATATAAAATATTCTTAGTTTTTCTATGATAAATTATCCAGCTTTAATTAGTCAGGTGATCTTTTCATACTTAGATTTTTATTGTAATTGTAATTGTAAATTTAATACCAATTGTTATTTTATTTGTAATTGTAATTGTAAATTTAAAAATAATTGTTACTTTATTTGTAATTGTAATTGTAAATTTAATAATAATTGTAATTTTATTCTTCATATTATAGTTGGAATATCCTGGTAGAGGGGCAGAGAAGACCTGACGGCCTTATCTCTACAAGGTTAAATAAATAAATATTAATTAAGTACTATATAGACTGAAGACAATAGCCCTATTTCAATTTAGTAGAAGAAAAGATAACTATTTCATACACGTGTATACAATACAGCTCAAATATGAGGCTTCAGCGCACAAGTGGCCCAACCCACAAAATTTGCATATTGAGTTTATAGGTTTAAAGAGCTCATATTGTTCTCTTCAAAGTGTAAATCGGCCTAATCATCATTCCCAGTTTTTCCATAAGATTTAGGCAGAGGTTTAGTTTGAGTGTAGCATTTCGCGCACTGTTACAAAGATGCGAAGTGGAAATATAATTTTGTGGGTTGGGCTATTTTTGCACTGGACGCCTTATATTTGATACGTATATTTCAGTATAAGATTAATATTTAGTGACCTTTATTAAGTAAAGTAAACAACCAGAATATTGTACGAAATGGAACTATAAAAATTGGAGATTTATCCTTCGAAGAGGTGGAAAAATTCAAATATCTTGGAGCAACAGTAACAAATATAAATGGCACTCAGGAGAAAAATTAAACGCAGAATAAATATGGGAAATGCCTGTTATTATTCGGTTGAGAAGCCTTTATCATCCAGTCTGCTGTCAAAAAATCTGAAAGTTAGAATTTATAAAACAGTTACATTACCGGTTGTTCTTTATAGTTGTGAAAATTCGACTCTCACTTAGAGAGAGCAACAGAGATTAAGGGTGTTTGAGAATAAAGTGCTTAGGAAAATATTTGGGGCTAAGAGGGATGAAGTTACAGGTGAATGGAGAAAGTTACACAACACAGAACTGCACGCATTGTATTCTTCACCTGACATAATTAGGAACATTAAATCCAGACGTTTGAGATGGGCAGAGCATGTAGCACGTATGGGCGAATCCAGAAATGCATATAGAGTGTTAGTTGGGAGGCCGGAGGGAAAAATACGTTTGGGGAGGCCGAGACGTAGATGGGAAGATAATACTAAAATGGATATGAGGGAGGTGGGATATGATGGTAGAGACTGGATTAATCTTGCTCAGGATAGGGACCGATGCCGGGCTTATGTGAGGGCGGCAGTTAACCTCCGGGTTCCTTAAAAGCCAGTAAGTAAGTAAACAAATTTACTACTACTTACAAATTTACTACAGTGAAAATTATTATTTATTTTGAATCCAAATTTGCGAACAAAATTTCAGCACTGGAAAACTACTGCTATAGCATTAGCATTATAGATAAATAGGCTACATAAATAGCGGGACACCTTTATCATGTGTTCGTCATGTCGCACGGACTCTGCATAATACAATAGGACTCATTTCCTAAGGAAGAGAATTTATATCGATTTTCCATTTCGAATCTTGCGTACACCACTTTTACACTTGAATATAATTAATTGATGAACTAGTGGACTTACTCGTGTTAAATACGTAATATTTGTCCGGCTTACAGCTGTTTCAGTGCTTCACGCACCATCATCAGAGCCTACTAGATCGCGGCGTCATCTCGAACTTCTCTGCCTGTTAGGAGGGTGTGTTTTATTGTTGGAAGGTGTTGAATTGTGGAGTCGAATAGTGTGTGTGTACTGAAATTGTTCTGTGTGTTGAGGATTTGATCGGGGTGTGTTTTAGTGTGTTTGCATATTTCGTATTGTTCTTGTGTGTTGAGTTTTTGGTTCTAGGGTTGTGTGTGTAGGATATCCATGTCTGTATTTATACTAACCATACATACAATAACATAAATACGGACATGGAAATCCTACACACACAACCCAAGAACCAAAAACTCAACACACTAGAACAATATGAAATATACAAACACACTAAAACACACCCCGATCAAATCCTCAACACACAGATCAATTTCAGTACACACACACTATTCGACTCCACAATTCAACACCTTCCAACAATAAAACACACCCTCCTAACGGGCTGAGAAGTTCGAGATGACGCCGCGATCTAGTAGGCTCTGATGATGGTGCGTGAAGCACTGAAACAGCTGTAAGCCGGACAAATATTACATATTTAACACGAGTAAGTCCACTAGTTCATCAATTAATTATATCGATTTGTCTAAAGTAACCCCGGTCTGGATCCATCGGATTTATAGCAAGATGTATTATAATGTCGAAAAAAACAAAAATTAACCTCTATAAGGTTTTGGGAACATCTTTTTCATCTGTCAAGCCACCGGCGTAGCTCGGGCGGTAGTGCGTTTGCCTGCTGGCCCGGAATGGCGCTCAGGCGCGGGTTCGATTTCCTCTTAGGCTGATTACTTGGTTGGGTTTCTTTCGAGGTTTTCCCCAACCGTAAAGCGAATGTTAGGTAATCTATATCGAATCATTGGCCACATCTCGCTGTCACCAATTTCATCGACGCTAAGTAACCAAGTAGTTGATACAACATAGTTAAATAACCAAGTGAAAACAAAACATGTCAGAGAAACAAAAATTTGGAGGAATTAGAAACATGTGATGTAATGTTTCTAAGAGACTGCCTCCGTGGTCTGTTGGTCAGTATGCTGTCTTACAGATCTGGAGGTCCCGGGTTCCATTTCCGGGCTCGGCTCTCAGTGATTTTTTCTTGAAGAAGAATTGAGTGTCTAGATTCTGGAAATTTGTATGAATGTGAGTGTGATTGTGAGTGTGCCGGGTTAATATTAATTAACCAATCATCACAAATATAAAAATAAATCAGGACTGTCGCTGGGCAGTAACCTGAACACACGTTTCAGCGTCACATTGTTGACAAGTAACTCCATCTGTTAGCACAACCATGAAGCATCTAATAGATGCTATACACACACACACACACACACACACAGGGACATCATTTTATTATTACTAACATTTTTAATATTAACCTGGCTATATCTTCGCATTAAAGGTCAAGAACCGGAAACACCGCTTGCTCCCCCTTCCAAGACTGGAGTTCGATGATACTGGCGTAAAATACAAACAAATCACTTTAATAGGTATAGGAAGGAAGAAAAGTAGTTCATCCATTTACTTAAACTAGGAAATATCGCCATTTTGAGTTTTATAATTTTCATTACGTTTTTGTTTAACCAAAGTACAGTACTGTATTAACAATGAGTGTTTTTACTCACGAACTGAGCTGTCCATGCGAACGTATTCATTATGCAGTGTATATTATACTGTCTACAGCACATTAGCGTACACTATAGAGAATGAAGTTAAATTGAAAAATAATCATAATATGGATATTTAAACATATTTTTGAAAAGGGTGGCCGTTCATTTCGATACAGGCTTCAGTTCTAATGTGAATATTATCCCACTATAAACTATTGTACCTAATTCCAATTAGCATTTTCGTCCTTCGTACGAGTAACTCATGTTGAAATAATTCTGTACCTACTCTATAAAAGAATACCTTACGTACTGTAAATTTAATCTTCACTTCTGCCCGACCCAAACAGATAAAATTACTCAGACATGGTATCTACTGTCCGTTCAAGTGGTTTTCTCGCAGGGTCGTAGAAAGGGGGGGGGGAATCCCGTGGCAATTAATTACTTAACGAGGCCCTTTTATTTAAGTTATTTTAATCAGTTGTATAATATTACGTAGACGTCCAATTCCTAATAGAAAATAATGTTTTCAGAAAAGAGCTAAGACACCCCAGCTACTAGATTTTACACAGGGGCGAACAGAAGCAGATGGGGGAAACCGGGATGCGACGTATGCAAACGGACAGTATCTGTGCGAAAATATGGTTCAATATTGAAAGCTCTTTCGTCACTGGAAAACGCGAACATATTTCTGGAACGTACTATACTCACTAACTCAGTACTGCATACGCGGCCTCGGTTCTGTGTGGTGGACGGTTGGAAGTTTACTAGTAGAGGGGTTGGGAATGAAGTACATTCAAAAACTCATGTACAATAAAAATTGAAGTAAAAATAAAATGATGTTCCTGTATCTAAGAAAGTAAAATCGTTTCAGATAACGATATCAGTCACGAAGTGTAGAAGGAAAACTTGTAACAAAGTATACAGACTATAGACAAACATTCAGTTTCTGAGAAAGTAAAGAGTTCGTCAACAAAATATTTGGTCTCGAAATGAAGGTAGAAGGAAAGAATTGATCATAAATTGCTTTGATGACGGTATGTAATTAGTTTAACACAAACGAAGACAGTACTTAGACATATTGAACAATGATTGGATAATAAAACAGGTAATTAAACATGAACTCATTGGTGTGTGACACAGAGTTCTGTCATTGAAATGAAGACGGAAGAGACTTCAAGCCTTCTTCACGAAGTGAAGGACAAGTGTTGTTTTGAGTTCTAAAGATATATCCACAGTAAAATATTCAACTCTCTGCATGCCAAATGTATCCTGTTTTACGTGTATGATTCACGCAACAATATAAATACTTAAAGATAGAATTTCGAGAAAACACTTGCAATGAGCAATCAAACTTTATTCCTGATTTACAGCCTTCTAAATCAAGGCTCACGCGATGAAATCACAGCTGGCAACAATGTTAGCACCTTCGTATCCTTCTGAATTCTGTAATGTTTTATTTATTTTGTAATGGACTGCCTATGCAAATTGTATCAACTTCAAGGAACCAAGTCCATTGATTCACATGCTTTCTAATGTTTACAGTGGCAGCTTCAATCTACACAAAAAAATCTGTACTCTTTAAATTCCTTGCAGCTGTGCATTCTATAGCGGAGAAAATAACTTCTGTAAGTCAAGATTTTTAAACAGATAAGTTGATGAAGAATGCAACTCATGTGATTCAGAGGAATTTATTGTGAACATAGGGCATTTAATCGGTTACTGAATTATTCTGTATCAACGACTAGGATATTTAGCGATGGGATTACCTGACATTAGCTTTATAGTTTCAAAGCATTTCGGAAAAACATACCACGCAATCGGCACAAGTGTGAATCGAACCCATGTCTGAGAGCAACTCTGGATCATGATGCAAGCGCCTGAGCTACGTCAACAGTTTCTATACAAAGTTTCTATAAATGTGTCAACAATTCGTATGTAAATTTCGTCCCGAACATTTCTATTTCGCTTATAAGGATTTAGTAGTTGCCCAAAATAGTTCTTCCATCCGTTCAGACATTATGTTCACTGTACTTCAAGAATCCTACTTCTGTGGTAGGGAGGTTATACATATTTTGAACAAGGGCCTAGAAATGGCCAGTAGTGTATTCGTAAGTAATTATTTTGAGAAAAGAATGTTAGTGAGATTCACAACTCTAAAAGGAAAATACTAATAAATGATTGGACTGTATAGTTTCAACGTGTAAGTTCTAATATGTGCGTTATATTAATTTAATAATTTTGTTCGTGGTTTCAGCAAATAATGAAGATTAATAAAAATTGCTTGTAAAATTTGCGTGCATTTCTGACTTCATTACACACAAAGAATAATTCAGATTAACATGACACTGTTTTATTTCCCACTATCTACTGATTTACATTCCTCGCAACGCGATTTTTGTTTTCGAATACAGGACGTCATTTCCCCCGTTAAAGTAATTACAGTGCATATTCCTTTCAGTTTTTTAGTAAACAATCTTGGCATTCACATGGATAATAATCTCAACTGGGACTTGCAAATCACAGAAACCTGCAGAAAAATTGAATAATTTCGAGGGAAAAATTGTTCCGGAGCCGGGTATCGAACCCGGGACCTTTGGTTTAACGTACCAACGCTCTACCACTGAGCTACTCGGGAACTCTAATCGACACCGATCCAATTTTTCCTCTATATCCACAGACCTCAAAGTGGGCTGACAACCGTCAAGCAACCAACTTCGAGTGCACACTAACTCCGTGTGACTTAAATTGTGGTTTTCTGTTAACGAACAGTGACGTGTATTATGCAAATCAAGATTTCAGGTATAACTCCCTGTAAAGTTGATTTGAATAATTTCGAGGGAAAAATTGTTCCGGAGCCGGGTATCGAACCCGGGACCTTTGGTTTAACGTACCAACGCTCTACCACTGAGCTACTCGGGAACTCTAACCGACACCGATCCCATTTTTCCTCTATATCCACGTTAAACCAAAGGTCCCGGGTTCGATACCCGGCTCCGGAACAATTTTTCCCTCGAAATTATTCAAATCAACTTTACAGGGAGTTATACCTGAAAGCTTGATTTGCTGCAGAAAAGTTGTTGTTTTCTAATGCCAGGAGTTTGACAATAAAGTCATTTGACCTCTTGCACTCCAATATTTTTCAAAGATATTATCGTGGCCAGCCACTGAAGCACAGATTTTGAGGTTGTTATACCGCCAGCATTCCACTGTAAGATGTTTAGTTGATTCTGTACCATTAAAATAGTCCCCGCCCGGAGATCCGATTGGGGGACTATTTTATCTCCGGATAATTTTACCTTAATGGTACTCATTTCATACTGGAGTTAAATGGCAAGTTGTAGACGATTTAAGTGAACACCATATTTTAACGTTTTGGTGGCTACTTCATCCACACACAACCCCCAGAATGTCTGGAGGACCACACCTGCTGTTGGTCGACGGGTCCATTGGACCTAGCTGGGAGATCTTGTTGATCACCAGCTTTCCCTCTCTTAAGCCACTGGAGGACGATTTTAGTGCCATAGCAGGTCAGCACTAGGAACAGAAAAGTAGAAAGAGGAGGAAGGAAAGGGAAATGAACCCCTAGGCCTCGAATGCTCTAATGCCGTCGGGGTCGAAGAAAGTAAGAGTTAAGTCAGAGGACTGGATAGGAAAGGGTAAAGAGGGAATTAGGTATTGGATAGAGGAAAATTATACCAAATTCAGTCATTAACTCATCAAGCTGACCAGTTCTAATGGATGAGTAGCCCCTCCCTTTAGTTCAGCTTGTAAAATTATGCTTACTAACAGCTGCACCACGGGAAGGTAGGGATGGGACATTGGGTATTTGTCCAGGTTGGTTCCTTAAAGCCTTCAATGGGAAGGATTATTGGCTCTCCCCCCTGTATCCGACTGATACCCTTTTGCAGCTACCTGCTGAAAAGTATATTCTATTATCCATGTGCTAAAACGGATAAATGTTCATCTTCCCTCTTGGTTAAAAAAAAGTCCCTTGTGCAGACCCTTGTATTTCCCTATTTTGACTATGCTTACCTTTTACTGACTGACCTTTCCAGCGACAATAAAACGAAACTTCAACGTGCTCATAATTTGTGTGTACGTTTCGTAAACAATGTTCGTAAATATGATCATATTACCCCATCCCTGGAAGCAATAGGTTGGCTTAAACTAGATAAGAAAAGAAATTTACATTCACTGCTCTTTCTCTTCGAAATCTTGAACTCTTCTATTCCTTCGTACCTGTCGTCTCGCTTCACTTACCTTTCTTCCCACCACAATCTGAACACACGCTCTCGCCATGAAACAATACTAACAATACCATCCCATCGCACCTCCTCATACTCATACTCTTTCACAATAGCCCTGCCAAGACTTTGGAATTCGTTACCTGCTAGCATCAGGGACTGTCGAAATAAAATTGAATTCAAACGCAAACTTACTAGGCACTTGGCCAGTAATTGATTTCTTGTAAATAGTTTCCTTAATCTATTACAAAATATTTCAATATCCAGTAATTTCATCACTATACAATTTTGTTATTCTAGGTTTAATGTGTAATTCAGTAAATTTAAAATATTGTTTGTTTTTTCTATGATAAATTATCTAGCTGTAATTAGTCAGGTAATCTTTCGGTACTTTGATTTTTATTGTAATTGTAAATTTAATAGTAATTGTAATTTTATTTGTAATTGTAATTGTAAATTTAATACTAAATATAATTTTATTCTTCATATTATAGTTGAAATCTCCTGCTAGAGGGGCAGAGAAGGCCTGACGGCCTTATCTCTACCAGGTTAAATAAATAAGTAAATAAATACTAAAATAAAACTAGACGTCTCGAACACCTCGGCCTTTTACTAGAGATGGCTGTGCTTAGAAATCACTGAGAAAATCGCTTGAAAGATGTGATAACCAGATCTGATAAACCTAGGACAGATTGAAAGAAAGTACAATGAGTGATTATAACACACAACAGGTGAGGTTTCCTAACAGAAATTGACGAAGGGAAAGGTTTGCTAGAGATTAAAAAAATATATATATTCGTTTGAAGTTTTAGTCAACCATTTTCTGAATCTTCGTTCAAATCGTTAGAAAACTATAAATACTAGTTTCAAGAAAACTTGTAAACTGTTCAGCTGTATAGGTATACGTATCTTCACGTACAGACGCTCTGAATTTATCGTTAAGGTATTCTGCACGCAGTTTCGAGCCTTCCATCTATTGTTAAAGCTCGTCCTGTCTTCTTCTACTACTTCTTTGTTAATAAAAATTCATTGATCTTTCTCAACACCTTTTTAAAATGAAAACCTATAGAGGGGAGTTTATGATGCCGGGAACTTGCTAAACATTTGAAAGTCATTATAAAAAGTTGAAAGTCTTCATCAGCATTCTCCGATATAGCTGTATTCAGCTATATCTTGCTGCGTGACTAAGGGATCGAAGACGCTAAAGGGGATAATGCCAGACGTCACAATCGATAGGTACGTAAAGGAGTCTGATCTATTATCCAAAGAATTCCAAACTTTTTAACACTGCTGGTTAAAGAAGTTGGAGTAGCTTACGGAGACACAAATTTCTGCCATATATTTCTTTTTGCACGATCGTATTTTTTGCTGTATTTATAGCCTTAGGCCATGAAAGTTACAATTCCCGCACAGAAATTTGTTGCTAGAGAAATCATTCTTCATAACATAAAACTATAGGCCTACTGAAATAAACCAATTACAATGGACTTATTGTTACCTAGTTACCATTACAGTGCAGTTTGCAAAGGCTTTGGAATAATATTGCTCTGAGTTTTGAATACAAAATATATTTTATTTGCAATTTTATAAATATAATGGTGCTAAATATGTACAGTACGCGTTTGTGAAATGCATTACAAGATCTCGGAAATCGAAAAACTCGCTATGCTTGTTTTTTTAACTTTTCGTCGATTTTGTAAAAAGCTCTTCCAAACCTCGTATCGTTATAATTTATATTATTACAATATTTCAAACATCAACAAAACGAATTGAACCTAGAAAAGGCGTTTCACAGAATGGATTAGAACATACTTGGGCATCGTGCCTCACTTGAGAATTTGTGCCTCACTGACCTTCACAGAACTTATCGCTCTGAGTGACATCATCTTCACAGTCCCCTTTCCTCCCTCACGTAGCTCCTAGGCGTGGGCAGGTTCTATATCAGTTTCATAAGCAATATCAGTGGTGGCATAATGGCATTATCAAAGCAGTGTGTACGCGTTAGAAAACGATTATTTCATGAGAAATGGGAGGAAGAGTTTTTTTGCTGTTTAGAAGGGGAGAACATACGATGTATATTATGCTCGAAAATCCTATTAGGCATTAATAAATTTAATATACAACGACATTACTCTTTATGTCATAAAGAACATGCTGAATTAGAAGGCAAGACAAATTAAATGTTATTTTTTCGTACAATTCCGAAGAAAATTTATGATCTTAACATTTGTATAGTATATTAAATACGACATTATACCTTAAACACGCTGCATTAAAAGGTACGAGGAATTAAATGTTGTTTGTACGTATTATTTCCAAAAGAAATTTATAAAAAAAATATATCAAATGTGCGTAGAAAACGAAATATGATTTTCTGAAATTATGTTAGGTCGAGAACGTGCAAATCTATTAAGTAATCTTGAGAAACGCCAGAATATTCAAGAAAATAAACGTGGATAACGTGATGGAATATTATTGGCTAGTTACGCAATTTCTCGCCTGTGATTTAAATCAATTCAATGATGGAGAAATAGTAAAGAGGTTTATGATTAAAGCTGCGGAATTCATTTGCCAAATTGAATAAAAGTTTTCGAGTCTCTCACGTTAACCAAGCGCTTTCCTAATAATTCGCCACTGACCGCCTTAGCGATTACGATAAGGTGACGCAGGTCACAGCAGTTTATATTTCCCATCCTACTCTGCAGTCTCCTCTCCTAGTAAACAAACTATTTCAAATCGAGTGCCTCACGTAACCGAAAATTGTGCCCATGTATGGATTAGAATAAACTTAACAATAACAGTGTATAGTTCTAGATAAACCATAACGAGCCACCGGCGTAGCTCAGTCGGCTTTGCCTGCCGCTCCATATCTGCGCTCAGGCGCGGGTTCGATCCCCACTTGGATCGATTACCTGGTCGGGTTTTTTCCGAGATTTTTCTCAAACCGTAAGACGAATGTCAGGTAATCTATGACGAATCCTCGGTCTCATCTCGCCAAATACTATCTCACTATCACCAATCCCATCGACGCTACATAATCTAGTAGTTGATACAGTGTCATTAAATAAGATTGCATATCACATTGAAGAGTAACTCTTTAGAAACTAATGGGCCCGGATTTCATTTATCCAAAGGATATTATTAATTTTTCCATATGAAGAGATTCAGTGCACACGATAGTTTTGTTGTTATGGTTTCCTTTCGTTGTGATAACAATAGGTTTAAAGAGTTGACAGCACTGCGAATGTTTAAAGTTATTTATTAATTCTCACAAAAGTGAGGAAAAAGTATGAAAGCTGCACAAGTAAATGATGATTTATTTTGTTTATTTATGTCTATAACAGGGCAAAGCCCTAATGACAATATACAGTGCAAATATTTGCTTAGAACTTAAAATTGGAGATAACATGAAAAAAGAGATGAAAACAGATACAAGTGTAAATACAAATGAAAGATGAAAAAGAGACAAATACATACTACGTAAATAAAGTACACAGATACAGATATAAATGAAAAATGTAAAATAAAAAAATGAAGAATAGATAAATATAGATAGCCTCTCATAACCAAAAGATGTAAAATGTGACTATAATTGGCAAATTACAGAGTAATAAATAGATAGTAATGCTATTTAAAATCAACTACCTTCACTATATAAATAAGAAAATGTTTATATTTCTAGATCCCAAGTTTTACATATTTCATTGAATTTTTAACACATTTTTAACACTGGTGAAATTTTATGTGCTGAAATGTATGGTTGTTTATGCTCGACCATGCCGAAATGTAGTAATTATACACCTGGTAGCAGACCTTTAATGTATGTCATTAAAGTACACCTACTCATTAAAGCTCAGGTCTTTCAGCCAATGACGACTCAGGTTATAACTGTTCAGCCAATGACAGGTCAGCTTTCTACCGTTATAAAACCGCAAGTATCGATTATTCTCGGATATGCAATCGAAAGAGAATTAGTGAAAAGTCACGGAGGCTGGAAATCCAATACTGTCGCAGAAGGTTATGTTCTGTTACTATAATAATTAGCGTTAATTGTAAATAATATTCAAATAAATTCAATTTGTCATCTCGTTTTTCAATGTCTAATTTAATTTCAGTGTTATCTCTGTAGGTTCTTATGGCCTAACAAGGTCAATGTGAACATCTGTTCCTCGGAAAAATTCAATACTTTCGCATCTGCGCACATCTCACAACATACGGGACATTGGTCAAGGTCAGATACAAAGAAAATTAATAATATCAAGTTAGAAATATGGTCGAGCATAAAAAGTCGTGTGAACCTCGCCTATAATGGTAATTAAGAAGCTCGTATGAAAATTATGAAACCCGCTTGCGCTCGTTTCATAAATATCCATACTCGCTTCTTAATT
Organism: Periplaneta americana; assembly: GCF_040183065.1. Taxonomy (NCBI): domain Eukaryota; kingdom Metazoa; phylum Arthropoda; class Insecta; order Blattodea; family Blattidae; genus Periplaneta; species Periplaneta americana. The sequence continues at coordinate 4,299,147 of NC_091129.1, read as the reverse complement.
ACCTTCATTATAGGCTCGTTGCATAATGTACTATTATAATATAACAATTGACGATTTCTTAAATATGATGTTCTAGCGTTAAGCTGGATTTGTGATAATATTTCGCTACTATCCAGTAGACCGTTAAATGTTTTATACTATAAAATTTGCTGAGCAAGTAATCTATGAGTGGCATGACTCAGCAAGTAAATTGTTGCACGAAATTTTGTTGCGGAAGGCCGAATATTTAAAAAAAATAAATAAAGATATCTTGAGAATCTTTTTATTTTTAATTTTTTCAGTTTGATTGCTATATGATTTACAAGTGGGTGACCAAATTACTGAGGTGTATTCCAATGTATAGCGAACATAACAATTAAAAAGGATAATTCTGTTAATGATGATGGGAAATGATAACGGCAATCATATATTTTAATTTCTAATACTTAAAGTTCTCTTCTTTGCGTATACATATTGTCTTCCTATTTAAAGAGTCAACTGCAAGAATGATGGATGTCATTTGGAATACATTTTGCAGGCGAAGCATTTGAAAGTTTGAAATGCTTAGCGCTCAAAGCTTAACTGTGATTTTCCGATCATTACTGGACAATGACTATCAGTGTTAATGCCATATAACTCTCTAGGTACATTCTACAGGGACATCATTTTATTTTTACTTCAATTTTTATTGTACCTGAGTTTCTTAATGTACTTCACTCCCACCCTTTCCACTAATGAAGTTCAACCGTCCTCCACACAGATCCAAGACCGCATATACAGTCACAGTAGTCTTACGGTCATAGTAAACAGTGCGTTCCAAAAATATGTTCACGTTTTCCAGTGACGAAAGAGCTTTCAATATTGAATCATTTTCGCACAGGTACTGTCGTCCATTTGCCTACGTCGTATCCCGGTTTCCTACACCTGCTTCTATTCGCCTCTCTGTAAAGGCTAGTGGCTGGGCTGTCTTAGCTCTTTTCTGAGATCATTAATTTCTTCTGTTAGGAATTGGACGTCTACGTAATATTATACAACTGTTTAAAATGACTTAAATAAAAGGGCCTCCTTAAGTAATTAATTGTCGCGTGATTTCCTCCCTTTCTACGGCCCTACGACATAACGACTTGGACGGACAGTAGATAGTATGTCTGAGCAATTTTATCTTTTCGAATTGGGCAGAAGTGAAGATTGAATTTACAGTACGTAAGATACTCTTTTATAGAATAGGTACATAATTATTTCAACATGAGTTATTAGTACGAAGAACGAAACTGGTAATTGGGATTAGGTACAATAATCTATAGTGCGATAATATGCACATTAGAACTGAAGCCTGTATCGAAATGAACGGCCACCATTTTCAAAAATGTGTTTAAATATCCATATTATGATTATTTTTCAATTTAACTTCATTCTCTATATTGTACGCTAATGTGCTGTAGACAGTATAATATACACGGCATAATGAATACGTCCACATGGACAGCTCAGTTAGTGAGTAAATATTGTACTATATTTTGATTAAACAAAAACCTAATGAAAATAATCAAACTCAAAACCGCAATATTTTCAAGTTTACGTAAATGGATTAACTACTTTTCTTCCCTCCTATACCTAGTAAAGTGATTTGTTTGTATATTACGTCAGTATCATCGAACTCCAGTCGAGGAAGGGGGTAGCAAACAACGTTGATCCAGAGGCATAGGCAAGTTAATATTAAAAATATTAGTAAAAATAAAATGATGTCCCTGTATATGTCTTAAGCTATGCATTGACAGTCTTGGTTCATTTTCGACAAGAAAGTGACATCTATCATTCATGCAGTGGACTATTCATGTCTTGAGCATGATATAGGATGTAGGTCTAAATTTGCAACTGAAATTTCTCTTCGGCTGACATTTCAGTCCAATACCTGACTGACTGGTAAAGCGACATGAACATGCCAATCCTCGCATAAGTCAGCATGTGACCATGTTGACAAACAAACAAGTACACAAACTCTGACTGGATTAAATTGTAATCCATGATCGTGATTTTAAAGAAGCTGTAGTAATGAATCTTGGGCGTAATTGTTTATAACTTGAGCTAGGATTTTGATGAAATTGCATCTTTTTTTTTTTCTAGTAAGCCAGAAACATAGCTGCTTTAGTATTTATAAGTTTTGTGATACATTAAGTGTGTTAAAACATATTTGATGGGGTATTGTTTTTGCATTTTTTTACCTCTTACAACTGATAAGAGCATTTTTTGTTTTATACGGTCATTTTTTGGGTATTTTCATTTAATTGTTAACATAAATCCCCATTAATAATGTAAAATATTATTTATTTCCTTTGATATTTTCTCTACATATTTCTTTTTCAATTAGTACCCATTATTTAACATTAAATCCAGACGTTAGAGATAGGCAGGGCATGTAGCACTCATGGGCGAATCCAAAAATGCATATAGAGTGTTAGTTGTGAGGCCGGAGGGAAAAAGACCTTTAGGGAGGCCGAGATGTAGATGGGAGGATAATATTAAAATGGATTTGAGGGAGGTGGGATATGATGATAGAGACTGGATTAATCTTGCTCAGGATAGGGGCCGATGTCGGGCTTATGTGAGGGCGGCAATGAACCTTCGGGTTCCTTAAAAGCCATTTGTAAGTAAGTAAATGCCCATTTTAATAGTTTTTCTACACAAATATTATCATTCTAACGTCGTATACCCCCATCTAATGGATCAGTCCAACCACTCCTTCAATATAGACTCCTCTATACCTGCTAGTTCCGGATAAGAGTGGCCTTGTGATAGACTACATTGGACTACATCAGGTAAAATAATTAATTACATTGTACTACTTAGAAAAACATTATGTAAAATTAAAAAAACTTGAATGTTGGTACTGGAATTTAATTTAATTACTAGTCTAAATATTAATACTAGGCCAATTTTTAGGGCATTTTAAGGGCATTTTTGAAAGATTTCTAGTTCATAAATGCATTGTTTTTAGGATATTTTTTCATGATTTATGCCTACAGGCCATCAAAATCCTAGCCCTATTTATAACTCTGTTTAACTGAAATTAGTAATAATCATAATTTTCTTCATTAACGTATCATAATCATTTTCTAAGATAAGATCTTTTGATTCGTCCTATCACCATTGTAACACATTCAAAAGCATCAGTCAATTCTGGTGAAAAGGTCAGCATGATGAGAAGTGTTATTTGTAACGAAGCAATACAATAAATACAAGAGATACATACTCATTTGTTAGAGGTTGGTAGTCCTGCACTTCCCTGCTAGCATCAATACTGTGTTCTTTGACATAAAAGATTCAATCGCTCCAAATTACACTTCCTCTCTGCCAACTAAAACATATAAATCATTCTGTAACTGCAATTCTGAAAAGAAGAATAATTAGAAGCACGTGTGGAATGAAATAAACGATGAAATAGTAATATGCGTTACAAGAGCGGTCTGTTGAAGTTTTCATGTTCGAGGAAAAGTTTGAAAAAGCGAAACGTACTTGAGCTTTTCCAGTTTCCGAGAATTGAAAGAATACATACCGCTCGTGTATCATACATTATTTTGTGCGAAGATCGTTTATTATATACCTGAAAAAGGAATTTCTAATTAGTTTCAATCAAATCTCCATCTTGGTTTCTGTTCAATGACGGCAAATTTGCAAAACAAAAATATCTATCTTCAACATTGTTGCTTTAAAATGTTTTCTGTGTTTACTATAGTCCAGCAGGCCGTGATATACGTCTGTCTTTTTTTTCCGCCAGTCTATGATGAGTCTGGAATCTTGTTGATTTTTTCACGGCTTCCTCAATGTTACTTGCATCACGAATGCAGTAACTTTAGTGGAGTTGTAGAGTTTACTTAATTTTTGCAAATATTTAAAAGCAATAATTAACAGTGCAATTTAGGTGAAATTGCAGTGGTAAGTTTCCAATTTATAATTATTACTATATTAAACGTCTCTAAAAATAATATGTTAAAAGCCTAAAGCAGTAAAATCAATATGTCAATTAAGCGGTAAGAAGAGAGAAATTGTTATGTGTGTTAGGTTGGGAATACTGAATGTGGAATTTTAGACTTTCCGCGGATTGGTTTTGTGCGGAAACCAAGCAAATACGCACGATCTCGCACAAAAGTTGTTATTGAGTCATTATTGTGAATATTGATTTTGAAAGCCAACCGCTCAACGTCGTGGTGTGTGCTGGATAATAATTGTTCAGTTTACACAAAACTAGTTCTCTTAAACTACCATTCCAGAAATTCTGCATCCCACCATCAATCACCATGATGTGTGTTGTCCTAGTGTCCTTTTATTAGTGTGACAATGCTGTGATGGGTAATGAGGTTATGATCTGAAACACAAGCTGTGCTTGGCAGAGCAAACATTGTCTGATGCTGATACACATTAACCGTCCTTCCAACGTGTTTCGTATTTAGTGCGACATGAATATCTTGTAAAATACGACCAAATTGGCACCGAAGTGATTTGTAAGTGGAAATTACTGTGGACATAATAGAGACTATCATAGCTGGAAAATGTCTAAGTGGAAGAATATGTTACAATTCCATTTATCACGATGAAGTATGAATTACATACCTACATTAGCTCCAACACTGAAACTTATATTGTTTAAATCTATTAATTAGTTTTCGTGATGGTATCGGTTCAATTTTTCATCATAATATTATGGACGATAATCTCTTTTTTGCTCCTCTCTTACCGTTTCAAATATTACCACAGTCATTAATCATGTTATACACTTCAAAGACAACTAAATATCTTGTTGTAATATTCATCTTGAGTAATCTTGCATCACAAGACTTATTGTTCGGAATAGCTTCCACTAAAGACATAAATATATAAATAATGTACTTTGGTGATGTTTGTTGATTTGTATGTTGCTTAAGTGACCGAATTATATCCAACATTTACTTGAAACTAAACCTTTTTCTCTGATTCGTCGCATCTGGAAGAGTGGAAGTGAAGGCCTTATTGCCTTAACTATGACAGGCAAAATAAAACTAATACTATTACTACCAACACTATCACTACTAATACAACACTACTACCAACAGACTACTACTACTGCTACTACTACTACCACTACTACTACTACCACCACCACTACTACCACTATCACTACGATTACTACCACTACGACCACCATTACTACTACTACCAACAACACCACCACTACTAATACAACTACTACCAACAGAGTACTACGACTAGTACCAGTACTACTACTACTACTACTACCACTACTATTACTACCACTACGACCACCATTACTACTACCACCAACACCACCACCACTACTAATACAACTACTACTACCAACAGAGTACTACGACCAGTACCAGTACTACTACTACTACTACCACTACTATTACTACCACTACGACCACCATTACTACTACCACCAACAACACCACCACTACTAATACAACTACTACCAACAGAGTACTACGACTAGTACCAGTACTACTACTACTACTACCACTACTATTACTACCACTACGACCACCATTACTACTACTACCAACAACACCACCACTACTAATACAACTACTACTACCAACAGAGTACTACGACCAGTACCAGTACTACTACTACTACTACTACCACTACTATTACTACCACTACGACCACCATTACTACTACTACCAACAACACCACCACTACTAATACAACTACTACTACCAACAGAGTACTACGACTAGTATCAGTACTACTACTACTACTACTACTACTACCACCACTACTACCACTACTATTACTATCACTACGACCACCATTACTACTACAAACACCACCACTACTAATACTACTACCACTATCACTACTGTTACTACTACTATGACCACCATTATTACTACCACCAACACCACCACTACTAATACAACTACCACTACCAACAGAGTACTACGACTAGTACCAGTACTACTACTACTACTACTACTATTACCACTACTACTAACACCACTACCATTACCAGTACTAGCAACATTATTACTACCACCACCAATATTACCAACACCACTACTACTACTACTACTACTACTACTACCATTACCAGTACTACCACCACCACCATCACTACTACGATCAGAAAGCATGTGTTATAGTAACGTAAAGAATTTGCAGTTTGAAGTGTTAGCAAACAAAGAAACAAATGCTAGGGAAGTGATAAAATTGTAGCGATAAACAGCCATGATTGGTTGAAACACGTCCTGTCGTACCGTTTTATTGGTCAAAAGTAGTATGACGTAGTAAATTTGTAATAGTTAACTTAAACCTATTTTTGTGAATGATGATATTGGCAATCTTGGTAATTTTAATGACGACATAATTATTGTGATCATGCTGCCTTTGCTAAATATGATTTGAACTGAAGTCAACGCTTCAACGTTTTTAATCTTGTGCCCAAGTCTCTGGCCTCGCATTACCTACAAACATTCGGTTTACTGCCTTTGCATCTGCATTTATTTGTTCAAGGAAGGCTGTTGTTGTACAATGTTTTATTTTCACGATGTGAGAGATAAGACGTTTACTCTAATAGGATTGCCTTAAGCGCTGGTCTATCTGTCTGTCTGTTACGCCTGTTGGTCATAAACGGCAGTTTCGGCTAACTCCGTCCCCCACACGCACGTCCGTATTGCACCGCAGTTGCTATTGTGTTCGTTAAAGCCTTTTGATATGTAAAGTAGATGGTTGTAGACGGAGAGGTGAGATGGACTTCGAGATACCGCGATAACGATAATCGATATGGCTCGAGTGAAGAAGAGTGGCAGTAGCATGGCCGTGGCCACACATGTCTAACGGTTTAGCAGGAGGCCGTGAAGATTAGAGGCAAATGCTCACCGCAGAATAGGCTTGTTGCATAGTTCAGCCTGCACTGCTCCTTGTGTTTACACGCTAAGGTTATCATCCGATGTTCCAAGTACAGCACGCCTGCAAGTTTTATCCTGATGGTAGAATGCCACTTCGAAATACACAACATACAGTATTCATATTGCATGGAGTAACAGTATTATTTAAGTTAACCTAACGAAACTTGATCATTTCCTAAAATTATTTGATGGATAACATCGGGAAATATTTCTTCCCTGACATAATTAGGAACATTAAATCCAGACGCTTGAGATGGTAGGATATATTATATAGCACGTATGCCTATTGGTATTTTCTATTCCCAAGAAACTAGTTCGATTAATTAAAATGTGTCTCAGTTCAACGCACAGCGGAGTTCGTATAGGTCAGATTCTGTCAGATGCGTTTCCAATTCACTGTGGGCTGAAGCAAGGAGATGCACTATCACCTTTACTTTTTTAATTTGCTCTAGAGTATGCCATTAGGAAAGTCCAGGATAACACAGAGGGTTTGGAATTGAACGGGTTACATCAGCTGCTTGTCTATGCGGATGACGTGAACATGTTAGGAAAAAATCCACAAACGATTAGGGAAAACACGGGAATTTTACTCGAAGCAAGTAAAGAGATAGGTTTGGAAGTAAATCCCGAAAAGACGAAGTATATGATTATGTCCCGTGACGAAAATATCGTACGAAATAGAAATATAAAAATGGGTGGAAAAATTCCAATACCTGGGAGCAACAGTAACAAATATAAATGATACCCGGAAGGAAATTAAACACAGAATAAATATGGGAAATGCCTGTTATTATTCGGTTGAGAAGCTTTTATCATTCAGTCTGCTGACAAAAAATGTGAAAGTTAGAATTTATAAAACAGTTACATTGCCGGTTCTTTATGGTTGTGAAACTTGGACTCTCACTTTGAGAAAGAAGCATAGGTTAAGGGTGTTTGAGAATAAAGTACTTAGGTAAATATTTGGGTGTAAGAAAGATGAAGTTACAGGATAATGGAGAAAGTTACACAACACAGAACTGCACGCATTGTATTCTTCACCTGACATAATTAGGAACATAAAATCCAGACATTTGAGATGGGCAGAGCATGCAGCACGTATGGGCGAATCCAGAAATGCACATAGAGTGTTAGTTGGGAGGCCTAAAGGAAAAAGACCTTTGGGGAGGCCGAGACGTAGATGGGAGGATAATATTAAAATGGATTTGAGGGATGTGGGATATGATGGTAGTGACTGGATTAATCTTGCTTAGGATAGGGATCAATGGCGGGCTTATGTGAGGGCGGGAATGAACTTCCGGATTCCTTAAAAGCCAGTAAGTAAGTGAGTAAGTAAGTAAGTATGTGGTTATTTTATTAGGGTCATATTGAAAGTCATGAGCAACCCATTGTCATAAATCTTAATTTTTATTTTTTTACAAATCAAGTACATCATCTTAATCTACAAACTTTACTATCATTTTTCAATATAGTCTCCATTTCTTTGCGCACATTTTCCTCGCCGTTCTGTAAGCTTGAAAATTCCCTTGCTGTGGAAGTCCGTTTCATCTTCACAAAGACACTGACGCACTGCTTTCCGGATGTCCTTCAGCGTATCGTAGCGTTGGCCTCGCAGCTGCTCCTTTACAGACCTGAAAACATGGTAGTCGGAGGGTGGCAAGTCGGGACTGTAAGGAGATTGTTGAAGAGTTTCACACCAAAATGTTCTTAATTTCTTCACGGTGACACGATCAGTGTGAGGCCACACGTTATCGTGTTGCAGGATGATCTTCTTTCCAGGGCGTTTCTCGCGCAATGCTCGACGGAGCTTCAAAACTGTCTGAATCTAGCGGACAGCATTTATACAGCAGTCTGTCCAGGTTCAAGAATTTCAACCAAAATGCATCCCAGAACTCAACTCTTTCCTTGTTGCGTTCTGTGGAGGCAGCTCGAGGGCGACCGCTATGAGGCTCATCTTGGATGCTCGTGTTCCCATCTTCGAAATGTTTCACCATCTCCTAACGCTGCTGGCGCCCATGCACACATCTCCGTATTCACGCTGAAGTCTGAGGTGAATTTCAGCAGCAGATATTTCTTCTTTAACAAGGAATTTAATGACAGCACGCTGTCGAATCGAACCATCGTTGTCGACAATTTTGCAAACATTGCTTGTGGTCACATGATAGTTAAAGACGTCACAATAAGTCAATATATAGTGTAAAGTCTGTAGATTATGATCATAATAATCGTTTTTGTTAATTGTTGAAATTGAAATTATAGCTATATGTTGCTCATGACCAGGCTTCGAGACTTAGGACCCGATACAATAACTTTACTGTGCATGTACTATAGATTGTTGACTCGCTGCAGGTAGTGAAATGTAGAGATGTGTTGAGGTAACAACGTTGCTATTTAGAATAGAGTACGGTAGTATGGGGAAACACACACATAAATACATTCTGAAAGTAAATATACATTACACAATGTTAATGTCAAAAGAATGTGAAAAGCATTTATTCTCCTGTCTTCTATGAGCATTTGTGTTTAATTATACACGGTGTTAATGGTGGAAATAAACATGTAGCAGTTTTAATTTCTTCATTTATTCTATTGGTCGTCTTTAGGAAGTGCAGTTACAGTACCGAATTGCAATGTACTACAATACTACAAGATACATTTTCAGTGTCTCAAACGTAAATCTTTTTCGGTTATCTGCCAAAGTTTGTACTGTGAAAAGCTACGCTCTACGTCACATGACGTGATAGGAGCAAAACGAAAAAAAAAACCTAACATCAATGCAGTCTCTAAGAGACAGTCCTTTATTCTCGGGTGACTCTATGTCCACTAATTTGCTGTTTATGTTACACAATGTTCCATATCCGTTATTTTTATATAACATTGATTTCCACTTCTGTTTTACACGTTCAGTAACCGGTGTACTTGATGTCTCATTAATTCTCTGCATCATTTTCTAAATTAATTTGAGGGCTTCCGGCATCTCTTGCTCTGACTTTTCTAACCGGGTAATAGTTTCAGACACAGTTTGAAAATAGATTTGTATGAAAACCAAATTATTCGTCAGAACCTTCAAATCCAGAGCGTTTTCCTTTGCGTATTTGTTGGCATTCATTCTACAGTACCCCCACCCACTGTACGCTTTACCACTATACTCAGTACGTCGTTATGCGGATTTCCCACTGAACTGCTCTATCGGGTCCGAAGTTTCGAAGCCTGCTCATGACTTTCAGTACGACCCTCTGCATTATGTTGTGATCATACTTAGGAAGTTCGTACAAAACATTAGGTTGACTGCAACCGGGCAAATAGATCTATCGCCCTAGCATTATACTATGGTTATACGAACAACTCACAGCATATCTACAACTATTGCTCGATGACTGCCCACTATATTACAGTATAAGCAGTGTTATTAAGTACCAATGTACATTGGGCTGATAAGCCTGAACTTTTTGAGGTCATCTATTGCTCCATTCTTGTGTAGAAGATTGGCGGTACTCTTTTGCCACGGCTGGGAAACTCTTCCATTTCTAGTAGCTATGGTGTTGGATAATGTTGTGTGCATATAGACCATACCTGCACAAACAGCGCTCAACGAGTGCGCGCGCTCCTTCTGAACGGGAGAGCTGTCTTTACCGCTCGCCGAAACGGAGAGGAAGATACGTCAGAATGACATAGACTTGCTATAGGTAGAGGAGAGGGAAACGACCACTCAGCTATCTAATGGAGTGTAGTGTGTAGGCCTATTCTCAGTAACTGTTTCACGTTGCTTACCTACTGCTACAGTACAGTATGGAGGAATCTAAAAGACGGAACATAACATTTAACGATTTACAGCTCGAACTAATTGATCTTCAATGTGACCTAAGGGCTAAAGATCGTTTGAATAATACTACTAGCCTGGTTGAGTTTTACAAGACTAAACATTAGCAATAATATCCACGACTACACAGGCTGCCTGTGAAAATGATTGCTATGTTTGGCTCAACATTTATATTTGTGAGCAACTGTTTTCTATAATCAACTTTAATAAAGGCAGACATCGAACATCTGTAACTGATGTTTCATTACGATCAGTAGGCTACTGTTCCTTTCAGCTGCCAACAGCATAAAACCTCGTTTTGATGTAGTGATAAACAAAAATATAACAAAATGTTATTGTACATTTAAGTAGGTATAAAATTTCTATTACTTCTGTAAAATAAATATTTCTTTATCAATTAATAATAGTCCAAGACAGTTTTGCAAACACTGAACGGGAATTCATTTCATAAACACTCGTAACAGTACTTCCTTTTGTGTACATTTTGTACGAGATCACCCCTTCTTCCAGTCCACCCTTATACAGAGCGCAGCCAATACCTGCATTCCGCTCATGAGCTGTGAGCCGGCTCGGAGAGCGCAAACCTTGTGCAGGCATTATATATACTATCAACACAGTCTACTATATACAGTCGCGAAGCTCAATATGTAGTAAAAATGCAAACATGGGTAGTTGCCCACCGCTAGGATCGCTACTATCGCCTCATCATCGCAGATCTCTCTCCTAGCAGACGACAAAATACGTTACACTTTCGTTGTCGTGTTCTTTTGGAAAAATTAACACATTCCTTCCATTATTGAAATATTAAATGCATAAAATTAATTTATTATTTTAATGAAGTATATTGAATTCCACCATAAACTGGAAGATATCTGCAAGAAATAAGTTAATATTATTTTGGTTTGTGCAAAACGAACTGAAATTTACTATAATAGCTTCACTCATTCAAGATTATAGCGATAATTAACTATGAAACCAATGAATATTAATTTGCATTTCCCTTTACAACAATAATAATGGAAATATGAATTAATGGAGTAACTTACGTGTACCGGTACTTGTAGTGTAGGCTTACGTAGTTAACAAAGTGGGATGAGGTTAAGCAATAATAATCACACCAGAATTGGAAATAAAACGTGATCAATAAATTTTATTGTAACAGACTTTTTCTACGTCTCTAGTAAAGCAAGAAATAAAAATAACAACAACATTAACAGCTATAATTAAAAACATATCCTTTGAAACAAATAGGCCTAAGCAATAATAATCCCACCAGAATTGAAAATAAAACGTGATCAATAAATTTCATTAAAACAAACTTAATTTTTTTCTACGTATTTAGTAAAATAACACATAAAAATAATAACAAAATTAATAGCTACAATTAAAAATATATCCTCTGAAAAAAAAAGTAGACCTAACCTTTATTTCTCTGGAAATTTAGCAGCCTAAGTGACAGAACTTTAACTGGTATCTAATGTCCTTTCGGTTAGAATGAAACATTTCATTGTGAAATTTAAGGAGATAATGTATTCTAACAGTCACAAAGAACTTCAAAATTAAGAGTTTTGTTTCTGCACAGCATTCTTGTGAAACCCAGGAACCTTTCTGAATCTTTCGGAAATCGGAAAAAGGATAACTCTGGCCTCTTTCTCTTACTGTTACTACAATTTATAGCACTACAAACGTCTCCTCCTTGTCCCATATTAGTATTCCATTTATTATATTTTAGCCATTAATATTTTCATTACAACCAATAACGAACATTTCACAAGCATCAATGTGAAATACGCAACGAGCTAGCACTCGATAGAAATACGACACAGTCCAAAGTCGACCATGGACAGTCTATTGTTTCTAGTTGCTAACCGCTTGGAGCGCTTTATCACGAGATTTGCAAAAAAACACCTCAAGCTTCGCGACTGTATATAGTAGACTGTGCTATCAACGTCCTTGCCGACTTCTCCCAGTCTTGAATTTTCCTATTGCGCATCTACATTCGCCGTTTGGGATGGATGGAGTTTTCGCGTCACCGTAGTAAAATGATACATACAACTGACTTACTGATTCACTCTAGGACTGACAGAAGCTTAACTTCTGTTAATATTATATAATTTCTACTTTTAATTATGGAATTTTGAAAGCGCATTGGTTTACATTGCTCTATTTTCAATATTTGTGTGAGATAACTTTTACATTTCCTCCCATACATATTTTATCAAGCTATGTTACAGTTTATGTTGTGTTAAAAGCGTTCGTAGCATAAAACGGAATAATCTGCAATATCCATTACTACACGACGTTCACAGATAAGCTCATGAAATAAGGCCAACAAAACAGTCATATGGTAATCCAGACTGACACATTTGTAATTACTGAAATGTAGTGGATCATTATGTCATGCATAATATAGTCCAAATGAGTTTCCTGCACAAGGATAGGTCTTTCACTGCAATCTCAGCATTCTCCAATCTTTCCCACTTTCTACCTTCCTCTTTGTCTCATATGATCCATATATCTTAATGTCGTCTATCACCTGATATCTTATTCTGCCACTAACTATTCTCCCGTTCACCATTGCTTTCAGTGCATCCTTCAGTAGGCAGTTTCTTCTCAACCAGTGACCCAGAAAATTATTTTTCCTCTTCCTCGTCCGTTTCAGCATCATTCTTTCTTCAACTCTTTCCAACACAGAATCATTTCTTATTCTGTCTGTCCATTTCACACATTCCATTCTTCTCCATATCCACATTTCAAATGCTTCTAGTCGCTTCTCTTCACTTCGTCGTAATATCCATGTTTCTGCCCCTACAATGCCACACTAAACACAAAGCACTTCACTAGTCTCTTCCTTAATTCTGTTTCCATATGTCCGCAGAAGATACTCCTTTTTCTAGTAATTTATTATTATCATTATCATTATTATTATTATTATTATTATTATTATTATTATTATTATTATTTCCCGAAAGTCAATATGTGCTGCTACTGGCTGTCATACCGTTGCTCAATGCAGTGCATGTTTGTAATTCCGGAGATATAAGCCTATACTTAAATATACAGGGTGATCCCTTTGGGTATGGATAAAATAAAAACGCAATAAAAAATTTACTACTGAACTTTATTTGTTGAAACTTTGTGCATACAACACTGAAAGATGGGAGATTCCTCAGAGCTCAACATGACCCCCATTGCGCACCCTGCACAACTCATAACGGTGATGCAATTCAGTCCATGTCCGTTGTAACATAAGAGGGGTGATTTGTTGAAAAGCTTGAGTAATTTTTACTCTCATATCAATGTTTCTGGGTTTCTGTGAACAGACAATGTCTTGAACAAAACCCCACTCGAAGAAGTCAGGACGGGTTAGATCTGAGCACTTTGGGTACCAAGCCAAGAGATAGCTGCTTCTCGTACTGGTTTTCGCCTGAGACCTCCTGCATGTTTTTTTAACACAGAACCTGTTTCTACAAATGTTCGATACCACAACATCATGGAATCGTATTTAGGTACATTGCACACACCATACTGACGTCGAAATTCCATTTGAACTCTTTTAAAACTCTCAAATTTAGCATACCAAAGAACACATTGTGCCCGCTGTTGATTTGTAGCAGCCACTTTAATCATCTACGATTTTCATTTGTCCTTTCAGATTATGCTTTGTTGATTATCATGTAATTATGGAAACTCCCATCTTTTTATCAACAGTAAAGTCACTAGAGGTTTTGATTTATCTACAGAAAATCAAAACTCGAGTGGGATTTAATTGACTATTACACGATTATAAGAAAGTATTTATAAAGATTAGAAGTAACGAAGTACTCCAATACAATAAAATATTAATTTACTTACAAAATAACAACTGTCTTCAAATGTATTCTTGTGCCATCTCAACATTACAAATATTATAGTAGATGACAGTAGTGTGTTATGATTGTTATCTTACTATCAGTTATGCCAACTATGGAATCTTCATTGAACTCTGTAGACGATTATTAGCAATGCCTTCTCGATCTACCTCACGATGGCAGTGTTACTGGTCAAGAAGGCTTTGTTGATTCAGTTTCACTTTTATTAAAACAGTTGAATTCCATTTCAATTATCCGAATCCCAGTAATCAACGTCACTTGACAGATGATTTTCAATAAATCTTAATATTAAACAATCTCTGATACGTGACTATCCATAATATCATATAGCAGAAGCTATAACATAACCTAACTAATATACACAAGTGTTAGAAAAGTTTTGATTAACGACGATGGCATAAAAAATAAACATGAATAATTTTAAAAGAAATAATCATTGAATGTACAATTTTCAAATTTGAATGTGGTTGGTGGTACAATTGATGTTACATTGAACGTGTGCGTAAAAGAAGTGGAACTCGTTGATGTAGGCCTACATGGTGTATTCCTCAACTTATTCAGGATTTCCGAATTGTGCTCTTCATTTATTTGTAAATAGGATTTCAGGGAAGATGCATAGGTATTATTTATTGTTCTTGAATGCCAATGCGAGTCATATTTGAAACTGCTGTGCATCGACTGGAGTAGTTTGTAATTTTCTGTTTTTTTTTTTTTTTTTTTTTTTTTTGACGTCCAGACCAGCGCAGTTTGAAATGTTGGAAAACAAAGAAACAATTACTAGGGACGCGATAAAATTAAACAAATGCTAGGGACGCGATAAAATTGTGCGATAAGCAGCCATACGTACTTTCGTACCGTTTTATTGGTCAAAAGTATTATGACGTAGTAAAAGTTTAATAGTCATAATATAACCGTCAAGAAATTTTTCCTACTATCATAATATCTTTATAATAATAAATTAATATTATCCATACTGAAGTGGATTAAAGTGTACAATAATTGAGAAAAAAATATACAGATTATGAGACTATTGAAGCAAAATATCCAATATTTTGACGTCATGAATAATGAAAGAGCATTTTTCCACGAAATCTTAAAGACGTCTGTGCAATGAAATGGTTCTAATAATAACACATTAACACAATAACTTTTAAAAGACAATGATTTTTATTTACGAATTGAAGTGCGTTCTAGGAAATTTTGTGAATAGACATAAGCATCTTCGTCTGGAAAGCTAGCACAGCCGACATATTTTGTTGGGCATTGATGCTGAAAGCAGGGCAAACGGGCACAATACGCAGAAAGCACTAATGGGCTGCGCGAAATAGAGAAATCAATTGGAAACCAGCATGCCTCAACTGTGAAGATGTGTATGTGCAGATTTATTTGTGCGTAAATGACAAATAGAAATGAGGAAGAGGGAAGAGAAATGCCGAAGATAGTGTGAGAGAATTGCAGGAAAAAGTAGGCATGAAAATTGAGGAAAGAGAGGGAAGTGAATAACAATTCTCTCTTGTCTTCTTGTAAGATATAGTCGAAGTTTGTTGGGAAAAGTTTGCGAAGAGCAAAGTAGTGTACTCAGTCTCTGTCTGTCTGGATGTCTGTCTGTCTATCTGTCTTTCTGTACGTGAGTCGATCTTCACAAGAGAAACTTGCATAACTTGCTATCACAGACGTGCTTCTACCAGAGAGTGTTACCACAGAATCTATTCATGTATGTGGTACAGGCAGGCTTCGTTGTAAAAGTATGCTAAAACTTATTCAGAAGTGGATTTACTTTTTAAATAACTCCGCTCGGTTTTGAGTGTAGAATCTTTCTTGTGTAGATAGTCATTATGACGACAGTAATGAGGTTGGTGTTAAAGATTGTGATCACATATTATTATTATTATTATTATTATTATTATTATTATTATTATTATTAGTAAAGAGATAGATTTGGAAGTAAATTCCGAAAAGACAAAGTAAATGATTATATCTCGTGACGGGAATATTGTACGAAATGGAAATATAAAAATTGGAAATTTATCTTTTGAAGAGGTGGAGAAGTTCAAATATCTTGGTGCAGTAGTAACAAATGTATATGATACTCGGGAGGAAATTAAACACAGACTAAATATGGAAAATGCCTGTTATTATTCGGTTGAGAAGATTTTATCATCCAGTCGGTTGTCTAAAAATGTGAAAGTTAGAATTTATAAAACAGTTATATTATCGGTTGTTCTTTATGGTTGTGAACTTTGGACTCTCACTTTGAGAGAGGAACATAAGTTAAGGGTGTTTGAGAATAAGGTGCTTAGGAAAATATTTGGGGCTAAAAGGGATGAAGTTACAGGAGAATGGAGAAAGTTACACAACACAGAACTGCACGCATTGTATTCTTCTCCTGACATAATTAGGAACATTAAATCAAGACCTTTGAGATGGGCAGGGCATGTAGCACATATGGGCGAATCCAGAAATGCATATAGAGTGTTAGTTGGGAGGC
This sequence comes from Periplaneta americana, assembly GCF_040183065.1. Lineage (NCBI taxonomy): Eukaryota > Metazoa > Arthropoda > Insecta > Blattodea > Blattidae > Periplaneta > Periplaneta americana. The sequence goes on along the minus strand of NC_091129.1, from coordinate 4,282,086 downwards.
CGGACGGAAAAAGACGTTTAGGGAGGCCGAGACGTAGATGGGAAGATAATATTAATATGGATTTGAGGGAGGTGGGATATGATCATAAAGAATGGATTAATCTTGCTCAGTATAGGGACCGATGGCGGGCTTATGTGAGGGCGGCAATGAACCTCCGGGTTCCTTAAAAGCAAGCAAGTAAGTATTATTATTATTATGGTGGTGATGTTTAAATTGATGCAGTCGGAAAGAATAATCACAATTATGATTGGATATAAAGCAACGCTTTCTAATTAGAAACGTATTTCACTTCCAACTTGTGCTGTCTGATATTTGTAGAAAATAAAAAAAAAGACTGTTAATATGGAGCGCCTGAGAAATATACACATAAATTTTAAGTTTCGAAGATCACAGTTTTTTCAATATGAAAAATACATTCCTCATACAGCATCACAAATTTACATTTATGAAGGAATTACATGTGGGTCCTCTACTCTGCAACTCCGTATAATTTAGATAAAATTTTGAGCTACAAATTCGAGTGCAAAACGTTGTCGAGCAAACGATAGATCATTGTTTTAATCAATTTTATACTTAACTCCTTCCTGTTCGGGTTGATTACATCGGTAGGTTATTTCCCGGTATTTCCGCAACTGTAAGGCCGATTTCAGGTAAACAAAGGTGAACATGCACCTCACTTCGCCAAATGTCGCTCTCACTCCAACTTCATTGGCATTATGTAATCCAGTAGTTCACCCAGCGTTGTTAAATTCCTTATTAAAGAACTCGATATTGATACACGTTCTTAGTTTCCATACTCCATAATTTCATATTATATTTTCTAACTAGCCGTACCCGTGCGCTCCGGTGCACCCGTTAGAAATAAATATAAAGTAATTACATAATTAAAATAGAACATTTGATCCAGGGAACATTCGTGATTGATAGAAGGACAAATCGTTTATTATGTACTTAATTTAAATTGTATTAAAAAAATTAAATGCGATCATTTTGATCCAGGGACCACTCATTTGGTAAGAAAATTATTTTAGGAAATACAGGAAACGAATACCTATCAAGTTTTCTGTGCATAAGAAATTATTTTTATCCTACCTGTCCTCGATTCACTCAGAAGTTACTGTAATAACATTATAGCATTATGTCCATCTAGAAAAACTACACTTTCCAATGGTGAAATAATAATTAATTAAACAAATCGGTTAATTTAGCTTCCGATATTACTTCATACAAACACAGAAACATTCTCTGTAGGCTATCTTTCATAGCTTTCTATTGTTGTGTCCAGGGCTCCTTATAGACGAAGTCATTTGTTTTTTATTTCATTATACAGCCTTTGATGGCAGTTATTTTAATTTTAAAAGTCATATATCTCATTAAATATCAGTCCTATCAAAATTTTTCAAGGAGTAAAAAATATCGCAAATTAGTTTCAAAGAAACGTTTGTTATGTAACATTTTTCACAAAAATCAATAATAAGCGAGATATTTCGATTTATTTAATTCAGGTCCCCTTATAACCCCCTTTTAAATAATGTGTCTTGATTGCCATATAGTCTAAAATCTAAGTAACAACGAACATAATTTATATTCCAATTTTCATCGAAATCCGTTCATCTATTATCGCGTGAAAAGGTAACAAACATACATACAGACAGACATACAAACAAAAATTTCAAAAAAGCGATTTTCGGTTTCAGGGTGGTTAATTATATATGTTAGGGCCAATTATTTTTGGAAAATCGAAAATTACGAGAAAAATTTCGGCTACAGATTTATTATTAGTATAGATAAAATACACATAGGCTTAACTTATATTCTTATTTTGAGAGTATTAACACATCAAAGAAATGGACATAACTAAGATTTTGAAAAGTGGTGAAAGTAAAAAAGGAGAAACAACGTCTCCAGAAAATTACAGGCTTTTATCACTTCTACCAGTTGTTTCCAAAGTCTTTGGAAATATAATGTACAAAAGATTATTTCAAAATTTTGAAAGATACGACATTTTATTCCAAGAACAGCTTGGATTTATAAAAAATAAGTTCACGAAAAATGCAACATTTAGTTTAATTGACAAAGTTTTGGAGGCAATTAATAAATAATTCCAAGTTGGAGGGATTTTCTGTGATTTATCCAAAGCATTTGACTGTATGAATCATAAAATGCTGCTAGGCAAACTAGATTATTATGGAATTAAAAGCGTTGCACACCAATGATTTCATTCATGTCTCATAGATAAGAAACAAGAAGTTAAAATCAATACAACTATGAAATCTGCCTCGACATGAGAAACTATTAATAATGGAATTCCTCAAGGATCAATTTTAGGTTCCTTATTTTATCTAGTGTTCATAAATAATCTTGCCTCACTAATAAAAGTTGTAGGTCGTCCCATATTATTTGCAGATGACAAAAGTAGGCCTATAGTAATTACAGCCAATAACTCCAACACAATCCAATTTTCAACATAGGCAATTCTCCTCAAAATGTGATCGGTTTTTATTTAAAAATTATTAGGCCTATTCAATTTAAAATGAAACTAACATAATACAGTTTAAATTCTGTCGAAATTCAACATCGAAAATTTCAAGTGCAAAAGTTAATAATAGATTCCTAGCAGAAACAACAATCACCAAATTTCTTGGCTTACGAATCGATAATGTGTTAAATTGGAAAAATCATATTAAAGATATTACCTTCAAACTAAATTGACCATGTTTAGTATTAGATCTATGCAAAACATAGTAAATACCAATACCTTAAAAACAATATACTTTGCATACTTTCACTCGGTATTGAGTTTTGGAATAACATGCTGGAGAAATTCTACAGATAGTAACAGTATACTCATATTACAAGAAAGAGTAATTAGAATAATAGTAGGTGCCAAACGTAGAGAATCGTGTAGAACCATTAAAAAACTACTAATAATACCCATGGCTCGTCAGTATATTTTTTTCATTAATAAACTTCCTCGTATGTAATCGTGAAAACTTGGTAACTAATTCCATTGTTAATAGCATAAATACTCGTCAAAAATGACTTTCATACTCCATCGACAAGTCTATCGTGTTATCAAAAAGAAGTGCGTTATATGACAGTAAAAGTTTTTAATAGCCTCCCTATGGGTATAAAAAAATCAAACTCAAAACACAGGATTATTTAGGACCAAATTTCCCATGCCTTCTATTCTGTAGATGAAATTATAACATTCAAGAACGCTGCATGAATATTTCAGTCTTGTATTAAGTATTGATACTAACAACGTACGTTGTAGGCCTACTAGTGTATCGTAAAACGTTGTACATATATTTCAAATAGACTATCCATATAACTAAGACTTTGTAGTACTATTAAGATTTTTTTATAGTACTTTCCATATTATTCTAGCTGTGAAGCGATGCACGAATACCATGGAATGTAAATTTGTGCAATAAAATGCAATAGACTGTAAACTAGAAAAGTAATTAAAGGCAACATTTAACACAAGTTTTCATCTACAGTCGCGTCTGTTTATGTCGATAACAAAACATTTAGATATTCTGAATAATTATTTCATGAGCAAACATTGCTTGCCAATATTTTGTAGCAACTGTTTCTAGCAGAAAAAGTGATATTTTCAAACCGAAGTGAATAGATGTGTATTAATTTAAATAAAGCTCAGAAACGTGCAAAATTAGAACAAACGCATTATTATTCGACTAGTAAAAAATAAAAGGATGAATTATTGAGCAGATTTTGTTTATTGCCAGCATTATGTACTTTTCATAAAAATAATTTCCCCTAAACGTTAACACTGTTTTACTCAATAAGTACTAGCCTACGATTCTGATTTTCACTCTTAAGGTTAGGAAAACTAGTAAGGAATGACTTATCCCTCCGCAGGATTCTTTATAAAGTGGACAGATTAATTGCTTTCTCAGTTTCAATGGCGTGAATCCTTCCCCAGTTAGGACCATGACTTTGATGTTCAGAAGGGCTTTCGATTACAGATGTTTTATCTGGAGTTAGGATTATTGTAGCGTTGCATCTTGTGGGCTGGTCGCATCTCCAAACAACATCGGAATCTCGGATTTTATGTCTGATATAAAATACCCTCGATGTATTAGTTTCATACAGCCTCTACTACTTCAAGTGAATCGAAATTACTCTTCGTGACGTTTCATCAGTACAATAGCCTAAATTTGATAATAATTAAAATAAGTAAGAACGTCACATTACACCCACTTTTTTTGCCTAATACATGTTCTATACGCGTAACCAGGGAAAAAAACCTTACAATGACATTTATATCTCATTATACTTATATGCGGAACCACGGAAACAACGTTACAATGACATTTAAATCTAGTTATATTTATATGCGTAACCACGGAAACAAGCTTACAATGGCATTTAAATCCCGTTATACTTATATGCGTAACCACGGAAAAAACCTTACAGTGACATTTAAATCTCGTTATACTTATATGCGTAACCACGGAAACAACCTTACAATGGCATTTAAATCTCGTTATACTTATATGCGTAACCACGGAAACAACCTTACAATGGCATTTAAATCTCATTATACTTATATGCGTAACCACGGAAACAACCTTACAATGGCATTTAAATCTCGTTATACTTATATGCGTAACCAAGGAAACAACCTTACAATGGCATTTAAATCTCGTTATACTTATATGCGTAACCACGGAAACAACCTTACAATGGCATTTAAATCTCGTTATACTTATATGCGTAACCAAGGAAACAACCTTACAATGGCATTTAAATCTCGTTATACTTATATGCGTAACCACGGAAACAACCTTACAGTGACATTTAAATCTCGTTATACTTATATGCGTAACCACGGAAACAACCTTACAATGGCATTTAAATCTCGTTATACTTATATGCGTAACCACGGAAACAACCTTACAATGGCATTTAAATCTCATTATACTTATATGCGTAACCACGGAAAACAACCTTACAATGGCATTTAAATCTCGTTATACTTATATGCGTAACCAAGGAAACAACCTTACAATGGCATTTAAATCTCGTTATACTTATATGCGTAACCACGGAAACAACCTTACAGTGACATTTAAATCTCGTTATACTTATATGCGTAACCACGGAAACAACCTTACAATGGCATTTAAATCTCGTTATACTTATATGCGTAACCACGGAAACAACCTTACAATGGCATTTAAATCTCATTATACTTATATGCGTAACCACGGAAACAACCTTACAATGACATTTAAATATCATTATACTTATATGCGTAACCACGGAAACAACCTTACAATGGCATTTAAATCTCGTTATACTTATATGCGTAACCAAGGAAACAACCTTACAATGACATTTAAATCTCGTTATACTTATATGCGTAACCACGGAAACAACCTTACAGTGACATTTAAATCTCGTTATACTTATATGCGTAACCACGGAAACAACCTTACAATGACATTTAAATAGCATTATACTTATATGCGTAACCACGGAAACAACCTTACAATGGCATTTAAATCTCGTTATACTTATATGCGTAACCACGGAAATAACCTTACAGTGACATTTAAATCTCGTTATACTTATATGCGTAACCACGGAAACAACCTTACAATGGCATTTAAATCTCGTTATACTTATATGCGTAACCACGGAAACAACCTTACAATGGCATTTAAATCTCGTTATACTTATATGCGTAACCACGGAAACAACCTTACAATGACATTTAAATATCATTATACTTATATGCGTAACCTCGGAAACAACCTTACAATGGCATTTATATCTCGTTATACTTATATGCGTAACCACGGGAACAACCTTACAATGACATTTAAATCTCGTTATAATTATATGCGTAACCACGGAAACAACCTTACAATGGCATTTAAATCTCATTATACTTATATGCCTAACCACGGAAAAAAAACCCTACGATGACATTTGAATCTCATTATACTTATATGCGTAACCACAACTTTAAAATTACACTTAAATCACATTACTTTTTTCCAACAAAACATTAATAAATTATTCAATCTAAGCCGTGACAAGAACTCTGGTGACTAAAATGTAATCGTTTACATGAAGGTATAATGACGACATCTCCGGTGACGAGAATTCCTAGACCCCTATCAGGAAGTGTGGCAACCTTGCTTCAGTGGTCACTTTGGTTTGCAATGGTACGATTCAGTTCGTTTGTGTATCCCGAGCAAATAATATTACGTGGATGGACGTCCGATGACTTCATTTACATTGGGGGTGGAAGTTAACCTGATCTTTGAACCTGTGCAATTTCTTCTTTCCTTATGAAATGATTTAGTGGATGTGTATGAAAGGTTACAAATACCTCAACATGATTTTAATCTAATCGCGTTCTAAATCTCGTTACGCTCGAAAATTGTAAGGAGAAAGATTTTCAGTCCGGGATGTCCCAAAAGCACAATTGTTTGCTTTAGTTTGTCAACGTATTCGTGATACAGGAAGTGTAAGATCTGTCTTCGTATATTTAGTAAAAAACTGTCAGGAGAATATTCCATAAAAGTATGGTCTTATGCATTACAAATTACTGATGAAAAATGTTTTAAAGTATGGAGTTGTAACTTTCTGTTCCACGAAAGAATTAAAGGTGTGTTGTACATAGCTAGTAGTGACGTCATATCAATAAAAATACTGCGTCATAACATAAAACAGCTGGTTATCTTCGTATTTCATTCATCGAATTAGTTTATGTTTGTCTCTTGAATCGTAATAAGTTATATTTTAAGGTACATTCTTATTCGTAACCGTGCAATTTTATTCATTTTACTTTACTTCTTTAATAATTGAAAATACAGGGTAGAAAGATGTATTGTATTAATTGGAGATATTCTGATTTAGATATTCTGCCACATAAGCAGAATGAATTTCCCTTAATTTTATTATATTAATTATATCATTCCTAAGAGTTTTGTGATTATTCCCAATTTTCTTATAAATTGAGGTTTTTGTGATACGTGAAGATGAAACAACAGGGGACCAAAAATATGCCGGGTCTTTCAAAATGTATTTTTTAACACGTTGCTGGTATCCTGTTCAGATTAAATCATTGGAGAATGTTCTCTCGCTAAATAATCTGAACCTAAAAATCTTGAGAAAATTTCAAATTATGATGCTCTTGGGGCACCTCTAAATATTAGTTTGGAGAAAATATATTATGCGTTGTTCTTTATGATATCACCCCACGACGTTTGCCTGGTATTATATTTTGATTCAATAAACTTCATATTTTCATTCCACCCTCCTATACAGGGACATCATTTTATTTTTACTAACATTTTTAATATTAACCTGGCTATACCTTTGGATTACGGTTATGAATCGGAAACACAGTTTGCTACCCCCTTCCACGACTGGAGTTCGATGATACTGGCGTAATATACAAATCACTTTACTAGGTATAGGAGGGAAGAAAAGTAGTTCATCCATTTATGTAAACTAGGAAATTTCGCGATTTTGAGTTTGATAATTTTCATTAGGTTTTTGTTTAATCAAAATACAGTACAGTATTAACAATGAGTGCTTTTACTCACGAACTGAGCTGTCCATTCGGACGTATTCATTATGCAGTGTATATTATACTGTCTACAGCACATTAGCGTACAATATAGAGAATGAAGTTCAATTGAAAAATAATCATAATATGAATATTTAAAAACATTTTTGAAAATAGTGGCCGTTCATTTCGATACAGGCTTCAGTTCTTTTGTGCATATTATCACACTATAGACTATTGTACCTAATCCCTATTACCAGTTTTGGCCTTCGTACTAGTAACTCATGTTGAAATAATTCTGTACCTACTCTATAAAAGAGTACCTTACGTACTGTAAATTCCATCTTCACTTCTGGTCGATCCGAAAAGATAAAATTACTCAGAAATGCTATCTACTGTCCGTCCAAGTGGTTTTGTCGCAGGGTCGTAGAAAGGGGGGGGATCACGTGACAGTTAATTACTTAACGATGCCCTTTTATTTAAGTTATTTTAAACAGTTGTATAATATTACGTAGACGTCCAATTCCTAACAGAAATTAATGTTTTCAGAAAAGAGCTAAGACAGCCCAGCTACTAGACTTTACAGAGGGGCGAACAGAAGCAGGTGGGGGAAACCGGGATGCGACGTAGGCAAACGGACGACAGCACCTGTGCGAAAATATGATTCAATCATTCGTCACTGGAAAACGCGAACATATATTCTGGAACGTATTATACTCACTAACTCAGTAGGTCTACTGTTTACTATATGTGACCTTGGTTCTGTGTGGACGACAGTTGGAACTTCATTAGTAAAGGGCTGGGACTGAAGTACATTCATAAACTCAGGTACAATAAAATTGAAGAAAAAATAAAATGATGTCCCTGTTTAACTTTCGTCCTGTATACATTATCAGAAAAGAATTTCCACAATACCATATTTATTAGTGACAAACACGGAAAAAATTGGCTATAACGATGAGGCTACAATTACCACATTTTGCTGTGAACGTAATTGGTATCTACATCACCTAATACAGTAGAGATAAATATTTTTCTACAGTAAGTTTAAAATATTAAACCCAAAAAATAATAGCCCCACACACTAATTTTCTTTCTTCACGAGTAGGACCATTTAATTTTCCAGGGTTGTGGGGGAGATTTGCATTACTGTCAGCTGGATAATTCCATTCTTTTTCCATCCCTCCCTTCACTTTTCTCCCTTTGCAGATGGCGGTTTAATCGGTGGAGCGATCCCCTTTGGACCGTTCTATAACCTTAATTATCCTACTATCAACGTCTCATTTCCTTTTTAACTGAATTCTCTACTTTAGTGGCGCGCTGTAAAAAACGGCGTTGATATAGAAGGATGCCTGACTCAAGCCCAAAGCCTTCTTAAGTGGTCGTCAGGCTAGATTATGAAGCCTTACAAGGGTTTCCTTATTTCTTATTGCTTTTAGAATGAAAAAAATACCTTTATAACAATAAAATTAAGTTTGAGCTCTCATGTACTTCTCAGACTTTCCTCTAGCAAACTTGAAACTACTACTACTACTACTACTACTACTACTACTACTACTACTACTACTACTACTACTACTACTACTACTACTACTACTGATAGAGGGATATTCCGTCTGTATACGAGTTGTGTGAAAAGCCCCACGCGCCCGAAGTCCGAAGCCCTTCCTGATTTTTCGACGGTGTCAGTTGGGCCATAGTGCCTCAGCCCCTGATAGAGTTAGATACCGTCCTCATTGGTAAGCCCCAGGGCATGGATAAATATATAATAGGATGCGAAACTTACTGAGTTTCCCGTGACACATACTAGTGGCGCTGTTGTAGAAATTTATCTTGCTGCCACCTGTTTGTGGGAGAGGCGTTATTACATCTAGCAGCGCACCAAGTAGCGAAAAGAGTAATTACTCCATGCATTTAGCAGATTAATGGAACTAAGTCACAGGCAGTGGTTTTCACTAAAAGATTCGCACACTTACCAGAAGAACTCACAGTTCAACAACAAAACATACCTTTTAATTCGGCTGTGAAATATCTCGGCGTTTATCTTGATACAAGAGTGACTTACAGACAACATATAAATTTAATCAGAGACAGAGCTTTTCAACGTTTCATGCTATTGTACCCTCTTTTCAAAAGTCCCATCTCTCTTAAAGTCAAAGTTTTATTATACACTTGTCTGATCAGTTCATATATGTTATATGCTTGTGAAATTTGGTCAAATACACATATACGTCATATTAAAAGACTGGGTGGAATACAAAGATCAGTATGTAGGACAGTCACGGGAGCAGACTATGATATCAGTAACTCTTAACTATATGAGTCACTAAATATAATGTTACTTAGTGATTATATTCAAAATGCCAGACCCAAATTTTTAAACTCTGTAAGAACACATCCAAATCCACTACTCAATAGTTTAGTAATTTCTCATGTTTAATGAATGAGTGATTTCTTGTAAAACACTTCACTCTTGGTGAAAGTGTTTGAATGTAAATTGTATTTTTATACTGAATCATGTACTAGGTTACATACATCTTGTAAAAGGCATGGGTCCATTTTGCGACCTGGTACTTAAATAAATATACATTTATGAAAAAAAAAAGCGCACCTGGTGACGAAAATGTTAAACTGTGCAGAAAGTATTCCCTCCCATCCTCATCGATATTCAAAACTAACCCAATTTAAAATAAAACATTTACATTTTTATTCCTCACAGCATCTTCTGCTGAAAATTCTTACCGGAGCCAACAGGAGATAAAAGAGACGATCTATTTTACACTACCCAATTAAAATATAACCAGACAGAGACAAAAAATAAAGCAAGAGGTTAGATAATTGAGATTGTATTCTTTGGGTATTTATTGTACAGCACAATGGAAAAGTCTGCAAGAACTACTTAGATAGTTCAATTTATTATAGCCTATTACTATTACTTTACAATACATTCAACAACACTGTTTTTACAACGTCCATAAACATCACTGTTTAACATACACTGCTTATACACACACGTAATATCACTTTATGTTAACTTATTAGCAAGTTTCTATCTGCCATCTCGTCTCCTCGACTCTCGAGCAATATCTCGAAAGGATAAATAGAGACTCTGGGTAATGTACCCAACACGTAGTTCTAACGTTTACCACCTTCGACGTTGGGCGCTGATCATCTTATTTCTGCCCCCCACAGCCAGATGGTGCTGACCGCAGTTTCGTATCCTATTATATATTTATCCATGCGCAGGGTCAGGAGCCCAAGCCCTTCCTATATCAGCATCGGAAACCTCCAATACTTCACCCCAGCCTATTTCTACTATTGCAGATGATATATGAAATGAGTCAAGGCAACGTTTGTCTGGAACTAATCTAACAAGGGAAGGGTTTCGGCTCGAACAGGAATTTCGTATCCAAAATATGTATACAGGCCCATCTTTACATCTCTGTAAAGCTCCCAAAAGCATTCGTTTGTGTAATGTGTGGTTTGTCTGTTAGAGCACTTTACAAGTTGAGGGGTGGGGAGAGCACTGCACAAATTAAGGGGATGGGACACCTTACCCGTAAGCCTAGCCTAGCCTAGCCTAGAAGCTAGTGCGAGTGGTAAAATGTCTAGAGCCCATTTAAGAACATTTTTCTCCAACGTTCTGTCTGAAAATCTTGCAGCTAGTCAAAAGTATACACTGTTGTGTGATTCATGGAGTGCGCACAAGGATACAACCTTAATTAATGAATCATTCCAAGGCTAGGACATAAAATGTATGATTATTCCACCTAAAGAAAAACTAAATATATCCAGCCTCTGGATATCTATTTCCTTAGACAATACAAAATATATGCTCGGAGGATAACAGATTGCATAAGGACTCTTGCTGAGAATCCAGAACTTAACTTGGGAAATCGAGTGTTTATAATGAAAATGCACTCGGTTATTCATAACCAGTTGTCTGCTCCAGTATACCGCCCTATGCTTCAGTATTCCTAACAGTCAGCTGGTTACGTGAATCCTGAACAAGTCTCGGATTTCAAAAATGTAATTCAGGTGGCATTTGATTTTTCAGCACTGGAGTGTGGTTCAGCAGATTGTTCAGGTGTTGCTTCTGCGTGTTATGCTTATTGCTGTGCTCCATGCTGTTTCATGCATTTTATAGAGAATCCTCATGCACATTTTTAAAGACGTGTATTGACCAATACCAACCAAACGGAGAGTTACACAAATGAATGCTTTTACGGTCTTCATCACCATTGTGAGGTAAGCGTCTGTACAAATTTTTAACAAAAAATTCCTGTTCGAGCCGAAACACTTCCCTTGTAAGAATTGTTTCTGATCGTCTTATTTGGGCGTCGTTAACAAATGAATTTGTACACGAAAATTATTTCTGTATTGAGTAATCTATTTAAGTTGGGTATTCTTGCTTTGTTAAAAATTAATTAACAACAAAGAGAAGCCAGGAACAACCACACCTTCACCACACGAAAACACGTGTTCGTGGGAGTACTTGTGCATGTAAATTTGGCTTTGTCACAGCCCGCTGCCGTCAGCGCCTGGTCTTTGAAGTGGTTGACTGACGGTTGGATCATACAGTAAGTGCTATATAACTATTATGACAAAACCGATACAAATTTAACCCAATGGGGACAACATTTTTTATCTCAAATTCCGCCTAGAGCAGGGCCGGGCATGAGAGCGGCTCCATTTAGTCGGCCAGAGCTGCTCTCGCTCCGCAAGGCACTTCAATTCCAAGCCGGAGCAGAACGCTCACGCAGTGGCGGACTCGCATTACAGCTACCTTCCCTGCATTAATGTAACAAGAGCCACGGTTGTTCTAGTCATTCAGTCTGTCAGTACATAATAGTTTATAAGGATATTACATCAATCCATTGTACAGTACAGAATTTATAAGACTCTTATTAATTTAATGAAATAAACTTCGCTCTACGCACACACACAAATCATTAGGCTTATTTACATAACCCATACGCACATACTGCAATCTCCTCACCACGGTTCTACGAGACAGAAGTATGGCTTCCACTTCCCCTACTTGCTGTGGACAGAGTTCATCTGCCAGTATAATTAAACATCGCTTGATGAATTCACCTTCTTTGAATGTTTTCAATTCCTTTGCAATTTCGTGGAAAATGTTGTAGCTAATTCTCATAGCCGATTCACGAAGTGCATTATTGTCATCCTGTTAATACATAATATATAATATAATATAATATATAATATAATATAATATAATATAATATATGATATGATATGATATGATATGATATGATATGATATGATATGATATGATATGATATGATATGATATGATATGATATATGATATGATATGATATATGATATGATATGATATATGATATGACCATAAATTAATACAACTTAAAGAAAATTTTTCTCAGGTACATTATATTAGAGTATCTAATCGATATTTATATTGCATTATAAGTTATTATAGTACATTTAGTAATATATGATTTTAAATTATACAAGTATTATGATATATCATAGTATAGTATATTACAGTTCATGATACATAATATGATATATGATATACCATAATACTTTATAATTTAAAATTATATATTACTAAATGTGTAATAACCTATAATGCAATGTAAATATCAAATAGATACTCTAATATAATGTACCTGAGAAACATTTTCTTTAAGTTGTATTAATTTATGGCGTTCATTACCAACATATTTGTCATATTCAGTAGCATGTTGTAAAGAATAATGCCGTTGGATATTGAACTTCTTAATCAGTTGGAGTGTTTTGTGCCAAATTAAACACTTTGCTAATCCACTGCTCTCTACCAAAAAGAAATCCTCCTCCCATGATACATTAAAAGCATTGGGAATAGCGGGACGCTTTAGTGTTTGAGCGGAAGCTCCGTCTTCAAAGTTCATACTGCAGAGTCACCACTGCACCGACACTGAATGACGTACAGTATGCATACGTCAGAGCGCTCGCAAGACCCGCTCTTCAAAGCACACAGCGCTCATTTCTCAGAATCACGTAATGTGCCCAACCCTGTTCTAGAGGAACTAATAATATAAGCTATTTAAACTTAAATTACTAATACAAATATAATTACAAAAAGTGTATCAAAATTCTAAATTCTTAAATTTTAATTACTAATTTATCATTTCTATACATATATTAGTAATTATTCAGCATTATAAGTCGTATGACTTGGATGTGAGAGAAGTTTTATGTAATATTCCTGTTGAATTTGGTATTTCCAAGAAACTAGTAAAATGTGTCTCAGTGAAGCGTAACTTACAACATGTCCGTATAGGTCAGATTCTGTATGATACTTTTTCAATTCATCGCCGGCTAAAGCAAGAAGATACACTATCACCTCTACTTTTTAACTTTGCTCTAGAATATGCCATTAGATAATTCCAGGAAAATGGAGACGGTTTGGAATTGAACGGGTTGCATCAGCTGCTTGTTTAAGCGGCTCAGGTGAATATGCTAGGTGAAAATCACAAACGATTGGGGATAAGACGGGAATTTCCTTGAAACAAGTAAGGTGATAGGTTTGGAAGTAATTCCAGAAAAAAAACAAAGTATGTGATTATGTCTTGTGACCAGAACATATTACGAATTGGATATATAAAAATTGGAAATTTACCCTTTGAAGAGGAGGAAAAATTGAAACATGTTGGAGTATTAGTAACAAATATAAATGACACTCGTGAGCAAATTAGACGCAGAATAAATAAGGCAAATGCCTGCTATTATTCGGTTTAGAAGCTTTTGTCATCTAGTCTGCTTTCAAAAAAAGTTAAAATTAGGAGAGAGCAACAGCGGTTAAAGGTGTTCGAGAATAATGTTCTTAGAACAATATTTGGAGCGAAGTTGGATGAAGTTACAGAAGAATGGAGAAAGTTACACAACACAGAACTGCACGCATTGCATCTTGCAAGTATGGGTGGCTCTAGAAATGGGTATAGAGCATTAGTTGGGAGACTCAAGGGAAATAAAAAGACCTTTGGGGAGTTCGAGACGTAAATGGGATGATATTAAAATATATTCGAGGGAGGTGGGATATGATAGTAGGGACTGGATTAATCTCGCTCAGGATAAGAACCGATGGCGGGCTTATGTGAGGGCGACAATGAACTTTCTGTTTTTTTTAAAAGCCATTTGTAAGTAAGAAAGTAATTAATTATTAGTACTTATTTTTAATTGTTTTTATTAAAATTGTATAAAGCCACAATTTTTAAATAAAAAGGTAAGCAAATCATAAAAGTAGAATTAAAAAATAATTTAACTAGGAGTCGGCCTTGGTAGCGTAATTGGTATAGCACTGCTCGAGGTTGCGAATTCGATCCCGGCCCAGATCGATCGCATTTAAGTGTGTTTAAATGCGACAGGCTCATGTCAGTAGATTTACTGGCATGTAAAAGAACTCCTGCGGGACAAAATTCCGGCACACCGGCAACGCTGAAATAACCTCTGCAGTTGCGACCGTCGTTAAATAAACAATTTTTATTTTCAAATATGATAAAAGTTTATAGAAAGTTGTGTAATCTTTTATTTAACTGAAGTGGTTTGTATATGACAATAATATTAATCGCTGTCAAATATATCAGGTTGAAATAGAAGAATCATGATTATTTAACTTCGCTTGCGAATCCAGTACTGCATTGCTACGTGTTATTAAATTACCCTTTGGTTAAAGAAAGAATTAGTTGATTAAATTAAATTATTCTTCACTTATTCATCAATGCAACAAGTAACTAATTTAACAGAAATGGACAAACACCGAGCAGTTATTGATGCTTGTGCTGGTAGTGTCGATAGAATTGGT
>NC_091129.1:4156702-4261702 GCF_040183065.1 Periplaneta americana | reverse complement strand
TTCAGCGCTCCACGATTGTGTTCTGTTTGCAAATCACGTAAGCATAAGCATGAAAGTTTGGAGTTTGCAAACTTTCATGTTAACGTCTTACGGTAATGTTTATGTGAATCATTGTGAACGATCCCATTTGGTAGCCTGGGCGCAAACTTCTGTGTTTATGTTACGGTTATGTTTAATTTTCATTGTGAATGGGCCTTAACTTTCTTGGTTATGCTTACGTTATTTGCAAACAGAACACAATCGTGAAGCGCTGAATTATACGACAGAATATGAGGAAATGGCGTCGTTGTTATGTTTCCATGGTTACCAAGTACGTTTGCTGTTATGTTTATGTTCCCATCGTGAATGATGGTATGATTTCTTGATTTTACCGTAACGTTTATGTTCTTAAGTTAAAGCTTACGTTATGTTTAATTTTCACTGTGAATGAGCCTTTACTCCACAGCTGTGGACAGGAAGGAGTCGTAAATATCTGTTTAAAAATACGTCCATTATATTATCTTTTATAAACCAACATAGAGAAAGCGTCTTAAATTCTGGAAAGTAGCAGGAATATCTTATTAAAATAAGGATCGGCCATAATATGAAGAGTATAACGGCAAATTTATGAACCCTAAATAAAGCAATCTATATTTTACATGAAACCTGGCAGGTTGTTGTGAAGTTATGTAATTACTTTATTAATTAATGGAAGAACGTGGGGAGAATAGAAAAGCGGTAGGAGGAGTGACGAGGTGAGACCGACTCTAGGCTGACGTGTATCGAAATAATGTCGTTAATACTTCCGGTATACCGCACGGTGGTACAAGTGACAAGACAGATCAAAGCTTGCAAACGAAATAGAGTGGATTTCAGTTAAATGAAACACTACATATACGATTCTGTAAATTTTCCTTGAAAACCCGGTCCTTATTTTATTCATTTGTATGTATTTATTCACACTGCAAATGGGTAAATAAAATTACACTCAATAATTACATTTAATATAAACACAATTAATAATAATAATAATAATAATAATAATAATGATGATGATAATATTAATATAAATAATAATGATTAATACTAAAATAATAATTAATCATAACAATAGTATAATAATATTAACAACGAGCATCCTAAATTAAATGAAGCACGGTCACTTAAAATAACATTTAAAGTAAATCTAATTTGTATCTTAACCCTAAGTTCGAACTAAAACCCGCAAGTATGATATGTTCATATCTGCACAAGTACCTTTCAGCATCATTTCGCTGTCAACTCACTCACTGCACTGGAACTACGACACATTTCACTGATACTAACCTGATTTCACTAACACTTCAAAAACATTTCACTGTTCAAATACTTTGCTCTACCGCTATAAACTATAAAACTTCACTGACACAACACACTTCTTCACTGATGTAACACTTCAATTAAGAAAACATTAATTACACCCTTTAAATAGTATGCATAATATACTACAATCTATTAGTAAAGTCCTTAAGCCTATTTTAGATACATTAATAATAGTAATAATAATAATAATAATAATAATAATAACAATAGTATAATAATATTAAGAAGGAGCATCCTAAATTAAATGAAGCACGATCACTTAAAATAACATTTGAAGTAAATCTAATTTATATCTTAACCCCAAGTTCGAACTAAAACCCACGAGTATGATATGTTCATATCTGCACAAGTACCTTTCAGCACTACACTCATTTCACTGTCAACTCACTCACTGCACTGGAACTACGACACATTTTACTGATAATACCATGATTTCACTAGCACTTCAAAAACATTTCACTTTGCACTACCACAATAAACTATAAGTGTGCTATGCATAGACATTTCGCTAGCCCGCGCTACGAGCGTGCTAAACTAGCCCCGGCTATCTACTGGTTACTTGTACAGGATTCATATCATATCATATCGCTAACACTGGTTTATGAATACGAAAAACGTTAGTTCGCTGATCATCCACCGGAAGCCGGCGCTAAGAATTTCTATCAATATGGCCCTAATCTTTCACTGACACAACACAATTCTTCAATGATACAACACTTCAAATCAGTGGTGCGCAAAATGAACGCAACCCACAAGACAGGATTTAAATGGCAACTACATACTGTGGGAGGGGTTGCACTCTACAGTGCAGTGACGGATTTACAGACAGTTGCGCCACTACACTCCTACCTACCATATGTAATTAGAATAGTCCATTCACGTGATATTTAATTAATCATTTTAAAAGCAATTTCTTAGACATTGTGATTTATATCTGTGCGTGCTATTTTCAGTTGTGCAAGGAGATGAGCATCGCTAAAGCGGGATCTGTGGCTGGAATTTATAAATTTCATTTTCGAAAATAGCCGTTCGCACTGATAGGTTGATGAATATACTCATTATTTTTTAATCAAACTGTCTGAGCAGGGGATATGTAGTACTGAACATATTTTAAATAATTTTAACCTCTAGCAGACCTTCACACTCTGCTTCCATGAAGCCATCATTCTGCAAATCCAGTATCTCTAACAGCAATTCTGGGATAACATTTTCAATTTCAACATGAAAAGGAATGAAAAAAATATTGAAATCTTTCTCCATCCTTTGAAAATCACTGAATCTGTGTTCTTTGAACTCATATAACAGGTGATTTATTTTAAGAATGTACATATTTAAGTTCGCGTCCTGAATATTTGTAACTGATCGTAAACATGAGAAATGAAAGAACCGCCTTTCTTGTAAGTGTGATATCCTCTCGATTCATATGATTCTGCGAAAGACATTGTATCACTAATGAAGCTCCGAAGTACAGCAATCCAGTATAATCCGCCACGTACACGCTCAGTATTTTCATTGAGTGGGGGAAGGGGAAGGTAGGGGGTAAGTTTGATGCTTCGCTGAGGTCTGACGTCATTGCGGCAATGCCGCAGGAATGCCCGCCACTGCTTCAAATGACAAAACATCAATTACACCCTTTAAATAGTGTGTATAATATACTACCGTCTATTAGTAAAGTCCTTAAGCCCATTTTTAAATAAATTTTTGATTACTGGTAAAGCTTTTAGTAAATATGCAGGTAAAGCATTTTGTCCTGCCTTATCCATATTTTGCTTCCTCTCTTCTACTTCCTCTTCCTCCTTTCACAGTTCTCTTCTTCTTCTTATACCTTCCTCCTTCATCCCTCTCATCTTTCTCTTTGTATCTTTATCATTTCTTCTACGTTTCACTTTAGCTTCTCCCTGCTACTTCTTTCTACTGTCCCTTCAACCAACTTCATCTTCCCCTACACCAGTTTAAGTTTTCCTTTTAATGAGCTAATAAATTTATTCCCTTGAAGAAGGGTCTTTCTCTTCTTAATCATTTTAATCATTCAACTTCATTCTCATACTTATCCTTCCTCCCATTCTTTTTCTCGACTCCCTCTTCGTTTTCAACTACTTTTACCAACTTTTTTTATTTCATTGTTTTCTTAACCTTCTTGTCCTATAATTCATTCTCGTTCTCTCTTCCTTTTGATGCAGAATACGTCTTTATCCGCACTTGGTATGTGGCACAGTATGTGACAAAAGCGGGTGAGATTTGAAATGTTTATTTGATAGAAATCTGTGCTACAAGACAGCAGAAGCTCCCATTACAGTATCCTGTAGTATCTCACACAGGGTGTAAGTGAAATAACTCTGCACGTTGAAAGGGACGATAGGGTCCACATAAAGGAATACAAAGCCTATATTACATTTCGTGATTAAATTCACTGTTAATTAGAAAAATGTGTTGAAATTTTCAGCGGTCTGGCAACATCGCTGCTAATAATGTCGTCTTTCTTCGCGTAATAGATATATGAGAGGTCAACGAACTCAGGTCTGTTTCTGTACACGAGCATCCCTCTCTCGCTACGACGTTGCAATCTGTTCGCATCGTCCAGTGGCTTGAAATTAGTAGTTTCATATTAAATTTACAAGAAAACCTTCCACGTTATTGAAATATGCCAGAGGGATTAATAATTCTTTATTAAATTACTTATCGATATGGACAAAAATCATGATCATGCTCGCAATAGTTAACGAAGGCGAGGGTGTTAAACATTTGCAAAAACTATGAACTTTCCACCAATATGATGTTACACTATTTTGTTACATACAACACGAGGTATTCACTGTGAAAATCTGCAGGGTTATTTCCCTCCCACCTTCTATACAGTAATGTCATTAGGGGAGTAACGGACATCGGGTAATATCGGACAGTAAGTTTCTTTCATCTACCACCAGATGATAGTACCTGAATGACATGGTTACGTGTCTGTTATGTCGCATACAGAAACGTAACCATGTTTCAGGTTCTACCATCTGGTGGTAGATGAAAGAAACGCATTGTCCGATATTACCCGATGTCCGATATCACCTAACTCTCCCCTAATTTCAGGGGTTTATTCTTTGAGATATTTCAAACAAAAATGTTTAATACAATTTTGATCGTTTTTGTTTCCTTCTCGAGATAAAAATTGTTTTATATAAAACTTTTTATAGCGTGTTTTGAGGAATTCTTCCATTTAATTCCCAATATGCTCGGTCAATTTAAGAGAGCAGTATATTATGATAACAAATGATTGAAAGAATTTTAGTTTTGTCCTTTAAATGTACAGAAATTTTTTCCGAACAAAAGTGGCAATTTAAAATTCCTTTTCAGAACGAAAATTTACATTTGTTCCGATGAAATTTATTCACAGTTGAAGGACAAAACATTTTTTTTTTTTTCAGTCATTTAATATCACAATACTCTGCTCTCTTAAATTGACTGAGCATATTGGGAATTTATTCAGTAACTTTCCCAAATCACGCTGTGAAATTTTTCACATAAAATACATTGTTTTCTAGAAATGAAAGTAAAAATAAGCTGAATTATATTTGACTTTTTCCTTTAAAATATCTCGAAGAATAACCCCTTGAAATTACTGCCATTACACAAGGTTCAGCCGTATACAAACTAAAATTACGAATAGACAGCTAACAAAAGAAGGGGAAAGAAATAAGAGGTGCACGTTTTTCGACTCTCTCACAAAAGAAAAAAAAAGGATATAAATACAAAAACTAATAGAAATCACTAATAATGAAACTTTTCTTTATCTTCATCTTCCACTGCATAGTGAAAAACTAAAAATCTAAATCCCCTATTTTACAAACCTCTTTATATATTAAACACAGCATAATAAAAAGTGATATAATGTGTTAGGCGTAATAAAATGTAACGATAAAATTGACGAATTAAATTTTTTGTTGTATTAAATTTAATTACACCTCAAAAATCTTTATTTTTTACTAAATAATTGATAAGTTTGTAAAGAAACAATTGTCCAAAATAATTTAACGATATGTGAGCGCTGTTAATTTAAATTCAATTCGGGTGACATTGTAAAATTCTTTGTAGAACGAAAAGCTGCATTTGTTTACATCAATTTTTTGCATATTCAAAAGACAAAACTAAATTTTTATTCTTTCAATCATTTATTATCATAATACACTGCTCTTTTAAATTGACTGAGCATATTGGGAATTCAATCAGTGGTTTTCCCGAAACATGCTATGAAATGTTTCCTATGAAACAATCGAATCGGATTTTTAAGAAACTCTTTAAGTCACGAAATACAAAGTTTTGGGGGAAACACAAAAAACTGTTTAAAAGAAATTCGTCAGTTAAGAGTTGGAATATTTAAAATGGAAAATCTTGGTAAAAATAAAACGAATATTTATGTATGCTAAACAATATTTTTTAAATAGATTATGATTCAGTATTCATGTTTGAAAATGTTTGACTTATGTGGTTTTCTCAAAATCTGGTAAAAGTTTAACAAACAAATCTCTTTATTTCATGAAATAATTGAAAATTTTATTAAAAGATATTACGAATTTGATTCCCAAAACCAGTTTCTGGAAGCTGACTTCATAATTTTTGTTTCAAGTGAACAAATTTTACTCTAGCCTGTATGAAATATCACTAAGGACATAAATAAAAAAGGTTCTGCATTAAATAATCTAATACAATAATATATAGCACAAGACAACAACATTATTCTAACAAATCCAGCATTCAGACACAAAATAATTAATTTACTAAACACAACAGCTTAGGCTATAGCCTAGTTTTCTTTATTCTGTGTCAGCCTTATCACTGACTTATGGGCATCCTCCACGAAACCTAGTATTCAAGCGCAAATGTCGTAAGAGAAATATCGTTTGACTTGTGATATTTTTATATTAATTGGTAATATATCCCTATGGAACATAAATTAGGAATAAACTAAGGTTTGTGAAATTTGTTTAATTAAGCTTCCTTTATGACAAGGTTGCCAGGTTTGACAAAGCGTATTATATATAATTTAGAAAACACACCTAAAAGCTAAAGAGATTTACATTTGAAACAGTTAGGAAATCGAATATATAAAATGTCAGAAAAATGTACACCTTGACCTTGACTTACGGGATTTCTAAAAAAAAACGATGGTTCGAGTGTTATTTCTAAAAAGAAGCAAAAACGAGCAAAATTGTATTGAAAGTTTTTTGTTTGAAATATCTCAAAGAATAACCCCATGACAATCTATAGCATTACTTACGATAAACTACATGTGTATAAATAAATTTTGTTTATATTGCTAAGCAATTCCTAGTTAAAAGCGAACTTCAATAATTTTATGAAAGTTAATACGGTCTGTTAAGTCCAAAATCACAATTAATTGTAGATAATGTACAAAAATTGTATGCAGAAGTATGACTATTTTCATAAGGTGATAAAACGGTTGCTTTTCCTTTCTTTGACAACCCCGCATGGTGTAGATTAGTATTATAAGAAAGCCTATTTGAATAATTGATTAAATGGCGATCTTACTCGTGTTAATTATGTAAGCATGTGTGGCTTACAGCTGTTTCGATGCTTCTTCACACCATTCTCAGAGCCTACTAGATCTCGGAACTATCTCAACTTCGCTGCCTGTTGTGTGGGCGTGTTCGTATGATGAAGAGTTGTGTCAAATAGTGTGTGTATTCTGAAATTGATCTGTGTTGAGAATTTGATTAGGGTGTGGTTTAGTGTGTCTGTATATTTCATATTGTTCTAGTGTGTTGAGTTTTTTTTTTGTTTTTGTTTTTGGGTAGTATGTGTAGGATTTCCATATCTGTATTTATGTTATTGTACTGTATGTGTGGTTAGCATTAGTTATGTGTTCGGCATATGTAGATGTATTGTGTCCTCTGGTTATTGCTTTAATGTGTTCTTTGTATCGAGTTTGGAATGATCTGCCTGTCTGCCCAATGTAGAAACTGTCGCAACTATTGCATGTGAGTTTGTATACGCCTGTGTGGTTGTATTTATTTGTTTGTGTGTTGAGATGTCTTTGTAGTGTGTTTTCTGTTCTGAATGCTATGTTGTATTTCTGTTTTCTGAATGAGGATGCGATCTTGTGTGTATTTTTGTTTTCTTATGTTAGTGTGATATATTTCTTGTGTTCTTGTGTTTGTGTTATGTTTTTGTGTCTGCTGAGTTTTTGTTTTGTCTTCCTTATGATGTTGTCTATTATGTTTGGGTTGTATCCGTTTTCTTGTGCTATGTATTTGATTGTGTTCACTTCTTCATTGTAGTGTTGTTGGCTCGTGGGTATGTTGAGTAATCTGTGTACCATTGTCCTGAATGCAGCATGTTTGTGTTGTGTGGGGTGATTAGATGTGTTGTGTATGTGTGTGGTGGTGGTGGTTGGTAGAACAATATGAAATATACAGACACACTAAAACACACCCTAATCAAATTCTTAACACACAGATCAATTTCAGAACACACACACTATTTGACACAACTCTTCATCACACGAACGCACCCACACAACAAGCAGCGAAGTTGAGATAGTGCCGAGATCTAGTAGGCTCTGAGGATGGTGTGAAGAAGCACCGAAACAGCTGTAAGCCGCACATGCTTACACAATTAACACGCGTAAGATCGCCATTCAGTGAATTATTTATATTTTAGTGTTAAAAGTATTGTACGAAAGATTCAACATCTATTTTAATGTTCAACTATGGGTCTGCTTATAGCTGGAGGAAGCTTTTGAGATTAATATCATTTGAACTTATGTAAATATTCGGGTTACATTTTATCTGTCCTTTTATATATTTTTTCCATATATCTATTAATTATATTATACACAGTGTTATATATATGTTTATGCTCGACCATGCCGAAATGTAGTACTTATACACCTGGTAGCAGACCTTTAATGCATGTCATTAAAGTACACCTACTCATTAAAGGTCAGGTCTTTCAGCCAATGACGACTCGGGTTACAACTGTTCAACCAATGACAGGTCAGCTTTCTACCGCTATAAAACCGCAAGTATCGATTATTCTGAGCTATGCAATCGAAAGAGAATTAGCGAAAAGTCATGGAGGCTGCAAATCCAATACTGTCGCAGAAGGTTATGTTCTGTTACTATAATAATTAGCGTTAATTGTAAATAATATTCAAATAAATTAAATTTGTCATCTCGTTTTTCAATGTCTAATTTTATTTCAATGTTATCTCTGTAGGTTCTTATGGCCTAGAAAGGTCACTGTGCACATCTGTACCTCGGAAAAAATTAATACTTTCGCGTCTGCGCACATCTCACAACATAGGGACATTGCTCCAGGTCAGATACAATAAAATTAATAATATTAAGTGATGAAAGAGTAATGGAACGAAGAAAAATTCTCTCCGGCGCCGGGATTTGAACCCGGGTTTTCAGCTCTACGTGCTGATGCTTTATCCACTAAGCCACGCCGGATACAACCCCGACGCAGGTTAGAAACGTCTCAGATTAAGCTCCATCTCTTGGGTTCCCTCTAGTGGCCGCCCTCTGCACTTCGTCATAGATGTCTATGAACTCAGGACCGAAGTCCATACATGTGTTGAGGTGCACTCGAGTGAGTGACTGGTTGGCCGGGATCCGACGGTATAGGCGCCGTCTTAAATCGCAAAGTGATTTATTACGCATATCATATATATTTTGATGTACCGAAGTACATATGATATTTCCATGCAGATATTCTGCGTCATCATATGATGAAAGAGTAATGGAACGGAGAAAAATTCTCTCCGGCGCCGGGATTTGAACCCGGGTTTTCAGCTCTACGTGCTGATGCTTTATCCACTAAGCCACGCCGGATACAACCCCGACGCCGGTTAGAATCGTCTCAGATTAAGCTCCGTTCCATTACTCTTTCATCATATGATGACGCAGAATATCTGCATGGAAATATCATATGTACTTCGGTACATCAAAATATATATATATAATAATATTAAGTTAGAAATATGATCGAGAATAAAAAGTCGTATGAAACTCGCCTATAATGGTAATTAAGAAGCTCGTATGAAAATTATGAAACTCGCTTGCGCTCGTTTGATACATATCCATACTCACTTCTTAATTACCTTCATTATAGGCTCGTTGCATAATGTACTATTAAAATAAATGTCTAAAACATGAAGTACATTAAAATGTCTCCAATCATCACCATCACTTTAACTATCATTATCAATATTGCCAGCTACAGAAAACACCCGTTGACGATACATCAGCATTGTTCTTAGTTATGGCAAGTTTATTTAGTAGCATCTTTATGCAAATATTCTAGTTACATTTTCCTTGTCCTTTTATATATTTTTTTCCATATTTCTATTAATTATATTATACACAGTGCTATATATATAGTAACTGAACATTAAAAAAATTGGTCATAGAAAAGTATGGCGCTTAGCCTCTGAACTAGCTGTAGTGGCGAGGTCAAGTGTGTCCCACAGAGACCCCAAGTTCACTTGACGCTCGCCAGAGCACACGAGTACATCACGCCACGTTGCAGTGGTATGCAGGAGGGGGAGTGTTGAGTGCAGTTTGTGGTCTCATGAATTGCAATCGGTCACTGCCGTTCAAAGGAAATTCAGGGCTGAATATCACAAGAAACCACCCCAAATACCGACCGTTACGGCTAAGTACAATCGTTTACTGGAAACTGAGCAGTACACAGGACGCAAGATCAGGGTCGACTATCAGCTGCATTTCCAAACCACAGAGTGGAACGTTTTAAAACACGTAAACGAAAGGTTATTAATGGAGAAATATTCCCTTCGGCGCCGGGGATCGAAACCGGAACGCACTGGGCGCTCTAACCACTGAGCTACGCCAAAGCTTAATCCACAGCACCGGATCGAATCTTTCTCCTTTGGTATTTTTCCTTTTTCTCCAAGTTCGACATATTAACACAGAGTTGGGCAGAATTATGCACTCTGTACTACGAGAGAAGTGTGCTTTTAGAGTGCACGGAAACCGGTTTATTCAAGTTGCGGTACGTACTGTATGTTTCAAAAGAAAATGTTGTTCTACCAAACTAAATAAGAACACGAAGTAATGAAACACTTCCTTAAACACAAAACAAAACATGTCTGTCGCACATTAATTCATATTACTCAATTTCTCAAGATTTGGAGAAACTGTATTAGCAAAAACTATGCGAAGAACTGCCGTTAGAAGGCCATCATTTCTCGTTTGGGATTTTTTTAATTTCGTAATAGAAAATAACTGTTCACATCTATAGGCCAAAGTGGAACCAATAAACACAAAAATTTCCTCACACAGCTTATGCAGATTGGGAAAGCGTCCTCATGGGAATCCGTCATAAAACTGCATAAGACTCGACCTCGAATCATATTTCGCTCGCATCTCTCGATCACATGGCAGGTCAATCAATTCACACTATAATGAAGGGGGGACGATATCAATAATCAGTTGGAATCAGAACATGTAGCAAAAATACGCAAATCCATTACCAGGCAATCTCAATCGTGGGACTTTGATGTAAATTCCTCTAATAGACCGGATAGAATACACGCGTACACTTCGAAATTTTCATTGTTCAAAATTCTATGCGCTTAGATAAGGATGGGAAATGATATATTTCGCCCTTTTGCATTTGATATATCCATAACAGCAATTTCTTCTTAAAAGCTGCAATTCTATCTGCAGATTGTGTATTAAGAATTTCTTTTCCCTGAAGTCCTAATTCAGCTCATTTAAAAGCTGTGAGCTCTGTTATAGCTGCTGGCACACTACAGCGCTCGCACTTGGAGTTAAGGCTCATTCACAATGAAAATTAAACATAACGTAAGCGTTAACTTAAAAATGTAAACGTTGCGGTAAAATCAAGAACATTCACGATGGGAGCATAAACATAACAGCAAAGATACTTGGTAACCATGGAAACATAACAACGACGCCATTTCCTCATATTCTTTCGTATACTTCAGCGCTCCACGATTGTGTTCTGTTTGCAAATCACGTAAGCATAAGCATGAAAGTTTGGAGTTTGCAAACTTTCATGTTAACGTCTTACGGTAATGTTTGTCAATGCTTATGTGAATCATTGTGAATGATCCCATTTGGTAGCCTGGGCGCAAACTTCTGTGTTTATGTTACGGTTGTGTTTAATTTTCATTGTGAATGGGCCTTAACCCGTGCGCACGGAGGGCAAATGCACTTTTTCATTCATTCATTCATTTATTTTATTCCATAGATCTTACATGAGCAATGAAGCTTTAAGATGTGGAACATGTCAACATTTTACAATATTACAATTACAATTTTTACAAATTTTTATAGTTTTACAATTTAGTAATTTTCTACAATTTTTACAATGTTGTACAATTTTTTTACATTTTGGCGAGATGTAGTGAGATGAAATGAGGTCCGAGGATTCGCCAAAATATTACCCGGCATTTGCCTTTTCGGTGGGGGAAACCTCGGAAAAACCCAACCAGGTAATCAAATCAAAGGTGTTGATGCCAAGGACTCGCCATAGACCATCCGGCTTCAGTCCCACGGCTGTGGAAAACCTCGGAAGAAACCAAAGTCCAAAGGGGGATCCAACCCAAGCCCGAACGCAGCTCCGGAACAGCAGCCCAGCGAGTCTGCCGACTGAGCTACATCGATGGCTCTACTAAAAGTATACAATACATAGCCAATCAGATTATTAAATTTACAAACGCAAACGATCATTCATAAGTTGAGCTATATTATAATACAAAACAATTTAATTAAATTTAAGGCATAAACAATTCAACCAGTTGTGATATACAGAAATTGATAATACATATCATGCAAACTACTTCAAATTACAAACACAAACAATTTATCAGTAGAGCTATATATTCAATTTAAAGCATATACAATTCATCGGCCAAAACTATACAAATATATACAATACAAAGTAGCATACTTTCATTAAGCTATACAAATTTGTGCAATTAATATCAAGTAGATTAATTCAATTTATAAACATAAACAATTCATCAGTTGAGCTATACATATTACCATTCAATTTACAGTAGGTCTGTATACAATTCATCAGTAGAGCTACACAGACTAGTAATCATTTTAAGAACATATACAATTCATCAGCCAAACTATACAAACATATACAATCAAATTAGTTCAATTTACAAACTTATTTTCGTTAAGCTATACAATTCATATGAAGTAGATTAATTCAATTTATAAGCTTAAACAATTCATCAGTTGACCTATATAGTATACTATTCAATTTACAGTACATACAATTCATCAGTTATGCTAAACAAAAAATACAATACATAGTAAACAGATTAAGTCAATATAAAAACATATTTTAGTTGAGCTATATAAAATTGTACATGTCATTTAAGTAGAATAATTCAATTCACAAGCATAAACAATTCATCAATTGTGTAGAAGGTATGAGTATGTAGAAATTTGGTTAATTCTTTTCTGAACCTTTTCTCGTTGTTCTTCAAATCTTTAAGATAATTAGGCAGTGCATTGAAGACTGTTATACATGAATAGCGAACTCCCCACTCAAACGCCTATGGCTGTATTAACACATTGACATACATATTGGCACATATATAAAGTCAACAGTCATCACATTCAATAAAACTGGGGGTTTCGGGTTCGATGCCCGGCGCGGGACCGAATTTTTCTCCATTAATAACCAATGATATCCAAAATACATACTGATCCGTTTGGGTATGGATAAAATAAAAACACTGTTAAACATTTAGTACTGAACTTTATTTGTTGAAACTCTGTGTATAAATCATTGAAAGATGAGAGATTTCTCCGAACTCTACATGACCCCTATTGTACACTCTGTACAAATCATAACTGTGATGCAATTCAGCCCATGCTCGTTGTAACATCGGACGGGTCATTTGTTGGAAAGTTTGAGTAATTTTTACCTTTAGATCATCAATGTTCATGGGTTTCTGTGAATAGACAGTGTCTTTAACAAAACCCCACACAAAGAAATCAGGAGGGGTTACATCTGGGGAGTTTGGGGGCCAAGCATTTGGTACATCACGACTACACCACATACGATTGAAAATGACGAATCTCCCATGCCCAGTGTGGGGTTCACCATCTTGCTGGATACAATTTTCATGTTATTGTCTTCCTACAGTTGTATGTATGTATGTATGTATGTATGTATGTATGTATGTATGTATGTATGTATGTATGTATGTATTTATTAACACTACAATTGGGTATACACCCGGTGGCAGTGGTATATACCCATAATATACAATAATAGCATTACAATAATATAATAATTACTGCAATAAAAATAAAATAAAAGTAAATTTACTTCTAACTATAAATAAATACATGCAATAAACCTAGGACTATAAATAAAAACTATTCTATAATAACGCCTATGATAATGTGGCAATATATCCAAGTAAGATCCTAGCTTATTGTCTTTTCTGCAAAGAAGAATGGTCCATACACTTTATTGCGACTCACTCCACACCATATGTTAACTTTTGTACTTGACCTTTGAAGCTCGTAGGAGACATGCAGATGTGTGTGTTTACTCTTTCTCTGACATGAAAAGTTCCTTCATCTGTAAATAGCCATTTGTTTTAAAAAGAAGTTATCTTCTACAGTCTGTTAACACACCATGGATAGAACATTGAATCGAGCTGCATGTTTTTTTTTAACACAGAACTACAGCATTTTCGAACCGTATTTAGCCTAGGTACAGTTGTCGAAAAAATCCGGACCGACCCTTGTAGCTGATTTCAGAGCCTTGTGCACAATGACAGCACGACAGACTGGTAACTAAGACTTTCCTGGTTCGAATCCTGCCTGGGAAGAAAAATTTTATTTTTGGTTCTTATTCAAATTTATTTCCAATACTTTTCCGTTGCAGCGATATTTTACTACTTAATTAACTTATTATTTCCAGAACATGAATTTTACCAACAATCAAGAAGTATTGGGAATAAATTTGAATAAGGAACAAAAAAAAGTTTGAATAATTTCAAGGGAAAAATTGTTTCGGGGCCAGGTATCGATCCCGGGACCTCTGGTTGAACGTACCAGCGCTCTGCCAACTGAGCTACCTGGTAACTCCACCCGACACCGTCTCAACTTTTCTCTTTTATATCCACACAACTCGCGTGGGCTGACGAAAAGCCAGAGACCCACATCGAGTGCACACAAACTCTGTGTGAATTGTGGTTTTCTGTTAACGTACACAGTAACGTATATGTTATGCAAATCTAGTCTTTCAGGTAAAACTTCCTGTAAAGCAGATTTGAATAATTTCAAGGGAAAAAATTGTTCCGGGGCTGGGTATCGATGTGGGTCTCTGGCGTTTCGTCAGCCCACGCGAGTTGTGTGGATATAAAGGGAAAAGTTGAGACGGTGTCGGGTGGAGTTCCCGGGTAGCTCAGTTGGCAGAGCGCTGGTACGTTCAACCAGAGGTCCCGGGATCGATACCCGGCCCCGGAACAATTTTTCCCTTGAAATTATTCAAATCTGCTTTACAGGAAGTTTTACCTGAAAGACTAGATTTGCATAAAAAAAGTTTTCTTCCCAGGCAGGATTCAAACCACGAAAGTCATAGTTACCAGTCTATCGTGCTCTGGAGTGAACAAGGCTCTGAAATCAGCTACAAGGGTCGGTCCGGTTTTTTTGCCACTACTGTACATTACGCACACCAAACTCACGTCGAAAGAATCTTTGAACTCTTTAAACCCTCTCAAATTTGTAGCATAACAAAGAATACATTGTGCCCGCCGTTCATTAGTGGTAATAATTTTAAATCTATGATTTTCATTTCTCTTTATGCATTCATGATCTTCATTCTTGCCATGTATGGAAACTCCCATCTTTTAAGCATAATATTACCAACAAGAAATTTCTCATACTTTGATAATAGCTTTATAATAGTAAATTAATATTATCCATACCCAAACGGATCAGACTGTATTATTCTATAGAACCAAATAATTAATCTTCACGTACATATAGCCTACAAAATCCATTATGAGAATGAAAATAAAGAAGGTAAACGTGAGAATTGGAAATGAGCAGTAGAGCAAGTGGAGAACTTTAAATATTTAGGGTTTACTAAAAGCAGTAAAATGGGATGCTGCCAGCAAGTCAAAAGGAGGATAGCAATGGCAAAGGAAGCTGTTAACCAGAGGTCTGCATCGGACGTTTTCGCTCGAAAGCCAAGTAGTTCATAGCATAATCCGAAAGGTAGCGCACATGAATGATGGGTAAAATTGTCACGAGCGATAAATCCTCGAACGGTATAAGCCGAGCGTTAGACATTCGTTCTTGTTACAGTGATAAACTGTGTAGTAACATCATAGATGTTCATCATTTCAAAACTTTGCAGTGTTTAACTAACCTCTCCATAGTACAACTACAAAACTTGCTTTAAAATGTATTATAAATGTTGTAGTTGAATGTTCCCCCCCCCCCACAAAGGAGTGATTTTGTTTTTGCCACATCTGATAGATGTTATTGGATGTAAATGTAATTATTATAAACGGAGAACACAATCACGATAATGCAAGAACTGTATCAAGTTTTGTAGTAATAATAATAATAATAATAATAATAATAATAATAATAATAATAATCTCTAATAAATAGTGTATCAATCTTTGCGTCTGTAACAGTTGTGCAGCATGATTATTCGTTTTATTATATTTTCTGTGACGTTATCTCTGTACTAATATTGTTATTAATCTACTGCTATATCAATAATATTTTGTAAAACGTTTCTACATTGTCGCAGTGTATAGGCGGAACACTATGTATGGACCTATCATATTATATATGTGGTAAATCAAATATTGAATAATTATTAATTAGCAATAATAACTGTATATCGAAGTTTTTCATACTATTTTATTTATAACTTCATGTTCCTGTTTTGGTACGTTCCATTGACTGTTCCATTAAACGTTTGTCATAAACGCAGAAAATAAAGCCTTATTTTTACCGTGTGAGCAAAACATATGTGTATCTTATCTGTCGCCTTCCATACAAGATAAGACATGTCGGTGAGATGACCTTGCACTGTGCTTCTATTTATTACGAGCATATCACGACCGATCGTATCTCACTCGAGGGTGCGACACTCGACCGACTTCAAGCGAGCGATTTAACTCCAGTCCAGCACTCTGCTTTAAACAGAAAAAGGAGCATCTTCTCGAATCTTGGTATTTTTACTAAGAAAGATATTAGATAAGTGCCTTGTGTGGAGTGTGACATTTTATGGGGTAGAAACATGGACATTACGACAAATGGAGCATTTGAAATGTGGATATAGAGAAGATTGGAATATGTGAATTGAACAGTTAAAAGGTTTGGGTGAAGAAAGAATGATTTCGAAAATTATCAGAAAGACAAAAAGGAATTGTTGAGCCTCTGGCCAAGAAGAAACTGCCTACTAAAGGATGCATTGAAAGAATTATTGAAAGTGAATAAAATTCGTGGCAGAAGCAGTTATCCGGCGATAGACGGTATTTAGATCATATTCAGAGACTAAGAGGAAGGCAGAAATAGTAGAAATTGGAGAATGTTAGAGACTTGCACTTGGGCAGAAAACAATGAATGAATTAATCATATTAATTCCAAATTAATGTTTTTCTCAGAAAAAAATTCCCTAAATGTTAACACTATTTTACTAGTCAAGATGTAATCGTAGGATTCTGATTTTTACTATTGTGATTAGTGAAAGGAGAATTTTTTTAATTTAACGGTTTTCTTGCAAATTCGATAAAAAGATATACACATATCGTTATTTGGTACCATTATGAAGTCTGGTACACTTATTGCAGTGACTAAGGGACGGAACTCAGTTGTTCAGCCCGAGTGCTTGTGTGGTTTCGTAAGTGAGCCGATGACGATCTATTGGGAAACTACGCAGATTTTCAGCATAATTAATAATGCGCTTACTTACAAAACGTACAATAGGGTTTTTATTTAGTCTAATTTCTTCTATTGCCACCTTCATTCTGCACAGTTATATCTCTACCACTCTGTATAAAGGGTGATTCACAAGGAAAGGTAAAAAATTTAGGATGTGAATTCTGAAGTCGTTCTGAATGAAAAAGTTCATATGAATATAGGTCCGTTTTCGAACGGTTACGGAAATATCGTTCTTTGATTTCACAAAAACTTCTGAGATTCCATTGTAAAGGGTGCGTCAGAAAGAACGGATGGATTTCAAACTATCGATACGCAACGAGGAGAGAGATATAGTGAGGGGGACCACGACTGTTGGGTCAGCCATAGAATGCAGTTTCAGTTGAGAATATGGTGTTGGTCTGGTGTACAACGTGCTTTCATCGTAGAGACATTTTTGAAAAATGAAGAGTCTATGATCGCCACTCAGGACTCATTTCGACATCGGATGTCACGCTAGGATTCCAACTCGGAATACAATTTTGCGGTGGGTGGCTTCATTTCGTACCACAGGTTCAACATTAAAGAAGAAATCACCTGGACGAAATTCTATTGCACTGAGATTGTCCGAGGCTACGGTAAGATCTCGCGCCCTGCGACTTCTTTCTTTGGGACCATTTGAAGGCGTAAGTTTGTAAACATCGATCACATACACTGGACGAACTGAAGACAGCGATTCGTGAAGAAATCGTGGCATTTGCACCAGCTATGACTGTCAAAGTGATGGCGAACATCAGAAAACGCCTCGATGCCTGTATTGAAAGCCAAGGACATAATATGGATAATGTTGTTTTACATAAATAAACTGCATGTATTGGTGAATATGTTGATAACAATAAATTTTTGATTTGATGAATCTTTACAATTTTCTTGCCATGTGAAATCCATCCGTTCTTTCTGACGCACTCTGTACTAACTCGCATTTAGAGACAGATAACGGACAAATTTAAAGTTTATATTCACGTATGCATACATACCTAATATTCTAGAAGTCGGGGTCGATGTTTTCGGGCGTTTTCAAAGGTACCTCCTTCTGCTTCAATGCACTGTTGCGCTCGGACGTGAATCGCGCTCATCGCTCGGGAGAGTTGCACGTGGCTGTCTTTATGCCGCATCCAAAATACGGTCGATAAGCGCCTTTCTCGTTTCCCCGTTCCTTTGCTATACCAAGTCTTTCATCCAACCTCATAGGTAGTAAATACTCTTCGATATGGTACCCTTCTGTACGGAAAGCGTAATTCATATTCAGCGACGGCACGCAAGGAACTTCCATCGCACAAACCATAAACATACACAATATCGGCGTATTCTGTAGTCGAAAATTTATAAGGCATCATGAGAAACACAACAACACTTCCGATAACTGTACCTGTATAACTACTGTACTGTAGGTAGCTGACTGAACTGCTGTGAGCCGATAAGTGATAGCGTATTTGTTGTGACATTTGTAATGCACCACCACCCGGTTTGTTTCTCTTCTCTTATCTACATCGCTCACAATGCAGATTCCAATATTATGTCATTCATCGATGACCTTGTCTCACGTCAGCAGCATATGGTAACGTCTGATTCACATTGGGGCGAGACGTTTTACCAAAAAAATGCATCTAGCTCCGCCATCGTTCGAAAAGGGACCTATGTCCATTTGAACTTTTTCACTCAAAATGGCCTAAGATATCGTATCCTAAATTTTTTACCTTTCCTCGTGAATCACTCTGTATACTAGCGTATGACGAGACATTATAAAGAAAAGCAAACACAAATCTATTAACCTTCAACTAATTTGTAAATCTTATTTACTTTATGAATAAAGTTGACGTAAATGTCTATTCTTAACGTTAATACGTACATTATTTGTGTTCTATTTTGTTACTGGCGCAAGATCAGGTGTACGGGTGTGAGTTATCAAGCTTGTTAAAGTAGAGTATTTGTGCAGAGAAATGAAATCCCTGTGTAAATATATTTCCTTGTCTTGCCGTTACACCATGCCTAGCACACACTATGAGTAACGGTTGGTGTTTGTTTTCCTTTTATAAGAGACATCTTCATGACGTTTTATTTTTATAAAGCAAATAGTGTGGTCTGGTGATGGAAACCAATATCTAGATTGTAGATGGAATGTATCTAGGCAGAAACATGTGAAAGTTGACAATATTGACACGAGAAGTTTGTTGTCAGAGAAACGAATGTTTCTATTAGAACGGAAAAAGAAAAAAAGTGGCTCATTCAATTAAAGAGAAATACCAGACTCCATGTTGCGACCCATGAGTGGACCTGGCCTACAAAATGTACCTTGTAATTAAAAGTGTAGAGTGGTTCTTCAGTCCTTCTCTTAAGGGAAGATTCCACTGAAAATCATGAAAATTTTTCCAAATTTTTTTTAGCTATTTCACTTATTCAGAATTTATATTTTCATACCCCAAATGGATTCAGCTCAATTCTGATTACAAATACTCGTTATGTTTAAACTTTTTAAATTAAGGCTGGAAGGGGGCGTGGAATTTAAAGAGCTGTCAAAATTGTTTTTCATCGAAGAATTCCTTTTTAAAATGTCTGATTACAAATCTAGTAAATTTTTGTTGGCTCCCTGAAGTTACTATATTAATGTAGCGGAGGAGAATATTAATTTACATCATCCATGCCCCCCAAGTGCCTTCATGGCATGTTACGGGGATACCTTTACCTTTTTCATTTTATTTTCAAATCTATTTTTCTGTGTTCATTATTCTTGATTCAACACCAACTTTTTTATGCCAAATATTAATCGATCTGGATGAAATTTTTACTGCAAGTATTTATGAGGTAGCTGCATGTTTCTATGCATTTATTTCGTCAACAATGTTGCTAGTTTATTTTATTAATATGTGTCTCGGTGAAACATACAGCAGAGTCGGTACAGGGAAGTTTCTGATGCGTTTCCAATTCACTGCGGGCTATATCAAGGAGATGCACTGTCACCTTTACTTTTTAACTTCGCTCTAGAATATGCCATTAGGAAAGTCCAGGGTAACAGAGAGGGTTTGGAGTTGAACGGGTTACATCAGCTGCTTGTCTATGCGGATGACGTGAATATGTTAGGAGAAAATCCACAAACGATTATGGAAAACACGGAAATTTTACTTGAAGCAAGTTAAGCGATAGGTTTGGAAGTAAATCCCGAAAAGGCGAAGTATATGAATATGTCTCGTGATCAGAATATTGTACGAAATGGAAACATAGAAATTGGAGACTTATCCTTCGAAGAGGTGTAAAATTTAAAATATCGTGGAGAAACAGTAACAAATATAAATGACACTCGTGAGGAAATTAAACGCAGAATGAATATGGGAAATGCCTGTTATTATTCGGTTGAGAAGCTTTTGTCATCTAGCCTACTGTCAAGAAATCTGAAAGTTAGAATTTATAAAACAGTTATATTACCGGTTGTTCTTTATGGTTGTGAAACTTAGACTTTCACTTTGAGAGAGTAGCAGAGATTAAGGGTGTTTGAGAATAAGGTTCTTAGGAAAATATTTGGGGCTAAGCGGGATGAAGTTACAGGAGAATGCAGAAAGTTACATAACACAGAACTGCACGCATTGTATTCTTCACCTGACATAATTAGGAACATTAAATCCAGACGTTTGAGATGGGCAGTTCATGTAGCACGTAGGGCGAATCCAGAAATGGATATAGAGTGTTAGTTGGGAGGCCGGAGGGAAAAATACTTTTGGAGAGGCCGAGACGTAGATGGGAAGATAATATTAAAATGGATTTGAGGGAAATGGGATATGATGATAGAGACTGGATTAATCTTGCTCAGGATAGGGACCAATGGCGGGCTTATGTGAGGGCGGCAATGAACCTCCGGGTTCCTTAAAAGCCATTTGTAAGTATTTACTAGGCCAGGAGCAATCTACATTGTAGCAGATTACAGCTTGCTTCTCGTGTTTGAACACACCCTGCCGCCTAGGTAGCAGCACCTGCGTCGTTCGCATGCAAAACAGCTAGCTGACCGATATTATTATAGTAAGGTATTTGCTAGTAGCTCACGTGTATGTTAAGATGTGTCCCAAAACCTTGCAAGGACACGGACTCGTGTACCTTACAGCTTATTCTAGACTCTTTTCACCCTTATTTGTTCACAGTGTCGTAGATTCATTTAGGGTCATCTGGGGCATCTTCGCGTGAATCTTTATCAATTTTGTTATGCAACAGCATAATATCTGTCCCGCATATTCTGATTTTCTCTCATTACTTTTAGTTAAAGTCTGCATTTATCTAAATATAATAGCATTCCATCTTCCTCATTTATTGAGTCATCCTCCAAGGAGTACGTCATATTAAATTCACAATCAGAAGAAAGCTGTTGTGAGATGTATCTAGTTTCCCTGCATTTTCTTCACTTAAAACGCATTATTAGGTTCTAAACTGCATGAATTTTCTAGAGATCAAATATTTTATAGCAAATAGTTCCCTCTACATCTCGTTTATAATAGATTATTTAAAAATAAATAAACATAAATCTATATAGGCCTAACATTTGACAAGTGAACTGTGACATAATTGTGTGTCAAGAAAGTTTTAAGTACAACGCATATGAAAGGAATCTGTGATAGTGTAATGATTAGCACAAAGGATTAGACAATTGAACGAATATAAACTAAATAAAACGAAAGAAGGAAAAATGACTAAACTAGCGAACAGACGAAAGAATGATATAAAATGTTCAAATGAAGGAAGACAACATATGAACAACTAAATCATCAAGCGTGTGAGACAACATATCAACAATTTAACAAGCGTTCGAATCAACAAATGAAGAAACCAACGAACTGATAATGAACGAGCTGGCGTCAGAATGATTAATGAAGAAACGAAAAATGAAAGAATGAAGAAATGAACATAGGATTGAATTGTTTATGTGTGAATGGATGGATTGATTGATTTTTCTATCTCTTAATTTTGAAGTCTACGAGTCATTCAATCTTTTGGTCGTTTTCTCGTTTGGTTTTTCGGTCGTTATATCGACCTTTCTCCCGTTCGACTCTTCAACCTTTCTGCCTCTCAGTCGTAAAATGTCCAATCCTTCAACGAACAGACTTACTAAGGAATGCAGGAAATAATTAACGGACGATGGAAAAAGAAAAGAACTAGTTAAGATATGAACAAAATAACTTGTACTTTTAATTAATATGGAGATAAGAAGGTCATATCTAATCTCAATTGGGATACGCATATTAAATATATATGTAAGAAGGCATTTTCTATTCCCCATTCACTAAAAAGATTGTATCATTATCCATCTAAATTAAAACAGACGCTGGTACAGTCACTCATTCTACCTCACTTCGATTATTGCGACGTTTTATTCAGTGATCTCAGGATTGATTCCGCTCAGAAACTACAGCGTGTTCATAACGCGTGCGTCCGCTTCATTTGTAATGTTCGATACTTTGATCATATCTCACCTTCTTTCGAGAAGTTATCATGGCTTAGGTTACATGACAGGAGAAATCTGCACTCACTTTCTCTCTTATATCGAATTATGCACACTTCATCCCCTTATTATTTATTCGCTCGTTTTCATACTCTCTCTCGCTATCATAATATTAATACTCGATCACAACGCGATAACACGCTAGAAATTCCACTTCACACATCACCTCTGTATTCCCCATCTTTCACTGTTGCTACCTCTCGTCACTGGAACTCCCTGCCGCCTGAAGTCAAGGGCTGCCGAACATTGAATTCTTTCAAATCCAAGTTAGAAAATTATCTTATGACGAGTTGCCAAACTAACTTATTATTATGACAAGTGTTATATTGCATGTTTCCACGTATTCACATTTTTTTATGTTCTAGTGATATTTAGCTTATTTTATATTTTTGTTTTCATATTTTCCGATAATGGTATATCTATAATGTGATAAATTGAACTATATGTAATCATAATTTCCCTTACTGTGTGTAGGCCTACTTAAAAATATTGTATT
Source organism: Periplaneta americana (assembly GCF_040183065.1). NCBI lineage: Eukaryota > Metazoa > Arthropoda > Insecta > Blattodea > Blattidae > Periplaneta > Periplaneta americana. The sequence continues at coordinate 4,238,409 of NC_091129.1, read as the reverse complement.
CATTGTATGCTTTGTACTGCACTATTTTATTACTACTATTAGTATTATTATTATTATTATTATTATTATTATTATTATTATTACTATTCATATTTTTTAACATTATTATTATTAATATTATTATTATTATTATTATTATTATCAATAATTGTCTTATTTTTAATACTTTGTATGCCTCATTTATTTTGACCTGCCGTTCACATTAATTTATTATGCTTTTTTCTTTCTTTCCGTATGTTATATATTATGTCTGATTTCTAATTACTTGTTGTTTACATTTTATTATTATTATCTTATTCAGTTTTGTGTGTAAAATTGTAGTGTACTTTGTAAATTTGTAGTGTTTTTGTAACGCAGTTTTACTCCTTGTTGAGTGTTAGAGAAGGCCGTATGGCCTTAACTCTGCCAGGTTAAATATATTATTATTATTATTATTATTATTATTATTATTATTATTATTATTATTATTATTATTATTATTATTACAATCAAACTATCAAGTTGGAAAATTTCATAGTTTTAAATCAATGTCTTCATATTTCCCATTAGAAAGGAAGAAATATATCTTATAAATATATTACGATTTATACATTTCAGATAAAGTAGTCTATGAATCTTGTAAGAATATTTTCCAATCTTACTAGGCAACGCGTTTTTAATTGACGTACTACCGTTTGCCCTGAAATGCAGACAGAATTGAATGAGAAATATATTATTAAATCCAAGGCAACGATTGTGACTTTATGTCAGAATAAAATGAAACGAGAAACTTGGGACGTATAAGAATAGAATTTCCGTCTTTGTCCCTGACAGCAAAAGTGACATGGAATTCAAAAAAAGAAAAGAAGAAGAAAAGTAGAAATATAGGGTGACAGAGGTTGGTGTATGTAGTGTGGAGAGAGGGAGGCAGAGGGAAATAGCGGGAGAGGGTTGAAGTTTCGAGAACGTGGGGAAATATCTTTTTGGTGACAGTTCGGAATTTCCGATACCACAGTTCAGTCTTGTATCGTTATGTGTGCGTGGGGTTGGGGGACGAGCTCGAACAATGAATCAAAGCACCCTGAACACGATCATCAAAAATAGTTCGTCATATATACACATTATTCTTAAAAAAATTGTTACATTATTATTAAACTGTTTTGTTATTATTTTATACATGATTATTATTATTATTATTATTATTATTATTATTATTATTATTATTATTATTATTATTATTACTTACTTTACTTACTTACTTACTTACATACTGGCTTTTAAGGAACCCGGACTTTCATTGCCGCCCTCACATAAGCCCGCCATCGGTCCCTATCCTCAGCAAGATTAATCCTGTCTGTATCATCATATCCCACCCTCCTGAAATCCATTTTAATATGAACTCCCCACCTACGTCTCGGCCTCCCTAAAGGTATTTTTCCCTCCGGCCATCCAACTAACACTCTATATGCATCTCTGAATTCGCCCATACGTGCTACATGCCCTGGCCATCTCAAACGTCTGGATTTGATGTTCCTAATTATGTCAGGTGAAGATAACAATGCGTTCAGTTCTGTGTTGTGTAACTTTCTCCATTCTCCTGAAACTTCATCCCTCTTAGCCCCAAACATTTTCCTAAGCACCTTATTCTGAAACACCCTTAACTTATATTCCTCTATAAAATTTAGAGTCCAAGTTTCACAACCATAACAAACAACCGGTAATATAACTGTTTTATAAATTATAACTTTCAGATTTTCTGACAGCAGACCATTTTACCAAAGCTTTTCAACTGAATAATAACAGGCATTTCCCATATTTATTCTGTGTTTAATTTCCTGCCGAGTATCATTTATATTTCTTACTGTTGCTCCCAGGTTTTTGGATTTTTCCACCTCTTCAAAAGATAAATTTCCAACTTTTGCATTTCCATTTCGTAGAATATTCTGGTCATGAGACTTAATGATATACTTTGTCTTTTCAGGATTTACTTCCAAACCTTTCTCTTTACTTCCTCAAAGTAAAATTCCCGTGTTTTCCCTAATCGTTTGTGGATTTTCTCCTAACATATTCACGTCATCCGCATAGACAAGCAGCTGAAATAACCCGTTCAATTCCAAACCCTCTCTGTTATCCTGGATTTTCCTAATGGCATACTCTAGAGCAAAGTTAAAAAGTAAAGGTGATAGTGCATCTCCTTGCTTTAGCCCGCAGTGAATTGGAAACGCATCTGACAGAATCTGACCTATACGAACTCTGCTGTACGTTTCACTGAGACACATTTTAATTATTCGAACTAGTTTCTTGGGAACACCAAATTCAATAAGAATATCATATAACACTTCTCTCTTAACCGAGTCATATGCCTTTTTGAAGTCTATGAATAACTGATGCACTGTACCCTTATACTGCCATTTTTTCTCCAATATTTGTCGAATATAATATATCTGGTCAATAGTTGATCTATTACGCCTAAAACAACATTGATGATAACCAATAATTTCATCTACATATGGAGTTATTATTATTATTATTATTATTATTATTATTATTATTATTTTCTCCAAGAGACTAATTATGCTTTATTTAACTAAATATCTTGTTCAGTATTATCTCTTCTAGTCGTATTCCTTCTGACCTTTTCCGTAAACGTCAAGGTTTTTCCAGAAAATATGTGAAGGTTCAGGGGAAAGAAAGCTTTCAATAAAAAAAAATGAAATTTAATGTTTGTGGGCTTTTGTATAGCTCAGTACCGTCTCTTTCAACCACGTGACACATCAGAACCAAAAATGTTTTCAGTCCGCTGTAATAAAGGAATAAAGATATGGGATAAGCGGAACAATGCTCTCAGTCACAGGGCGCAGATGAAAATACGCGCGGGGTCCAATGAATATGGTAGAGGACACAGTACATCAGCTGACAATCAGTTGCGTCGTTTACGTAACATAGTTCCTGCTTTGTACGTGTGAATTTGATGTTAGTTCGTCACTGTTAAAACCAAGAAGCAAAAAGAGTGCAAGGGCCATCAATAAGAGAAGGACATGCCTATCGAAGAATTGAAAGTTTTGTACAAGGCCCTAATCCCCATATCTCGTGCAACCTTTAACATGGTTTGTTATCAATCCTGAAGCTAAGAGCTTTCACAACAATTTGACGTGGGATAGACATAAGAGCAATGAGCAGTATGATGACGTATACTTCGGTCAGCGCGTCTGGCTGCGAACCCAGGTGGCCCGGGTTCGAATCCCGGTCGGGGCAAGTTACCTGGTTGAGGTTTTTTCCGGGGTTTTGCCTCAACCCAATACGAGCAAATGCTGGGTAACTTTCGGTGCTGGACCCCGGACTCATTTCACCGGCATTATCATCTTCATATCATTCAGACGCTAAATAACCTAGATTTTGATACAGCGTCGTAAAATAACCCAATAAAATAAAAAAATGACGTATACTTGGACTTCATGAACAACAGTGACTAAATGTAATAGACATCACTTTTTTTAAATTGAATCTTTTTTTGCATTAATAACCGATTTTTTAAATACTGGTACTTGATTTCACATACCGTGATCAAATATCATCATTATTCAAATTTTATACACTGCAGCTTATAGGAATGAACTCATGATTTTGGCTTACGTAATACCTATCCGATAATTGAGGTGGATTGAAATTAGGTATGGCATAACATTGGTCAAGATATGCCATTCAAGGTTAGTGTATCAATTGTTTAGGTTTACATGGCAACGATTTCTCTTTTGTTGCAAATCTGAATTATTTCAGTAAATGTAGTGAATAAAGATGTCTCATTGGTCAATAGGTCATCGGGCATTCACTGTAAAAACATAAAAAACGGAGATTCAGTGATAAGAACACAGTGATTATTCAGGCGGGATTTAAACTTTGATATTTTTTGCTCAGAATGTCTTTGGAAATAGGCTCCGTAAAAAATGGTAAATCCTCGTGAATCACCCTGTATAATATATGCCATAATATGAAATGAAAATAGAGTTTCTAACAGTGTAATTAAACCAGATTTATAAACAAAAAATTCGTTTTTAGTTTGTTCAAAAATTTTGTTGCATGGACTGAAAACGTTCTTTCCCCTGGCCCTTCATGTGTTTCGTGTACCTAACGATTTTTTTTTAAATAACAATAGACAGTCATTATTTATGTTGCCCGATACCTATGCTGAATCATCAGTTTGATAATCCTTTGTGTATTAGTATCTTTTGGGCGCAAGGTCATGTCCTTTTCGTGCTTTTATGCTCGACCATGCCGAAATGTAGTAATTATACACCTGGTAGCAGTCCTTTAATGCATGTCATTAAAGTACACCTACTCATTAAAGTACAGGTGTTTTCAGCCAATGACAACTCAGCTTATACTTGTTCAGCCAATGACAAGTCAGCTTTGTACCGTTATAAAACCGCAAGTATCGATTATTCTCGGATATGCAATCGAAAAAGAATTAGCGAAAAGTCACGGAGGCTGGAAATCCAATACTGTCGCAGAAGGTTATGTTCTGTTACTATAATAATTAGCGTTAATTGTAAATAATATTAAAATAAATTCAATTTGTCATCTCGTTTTTCAATGTCTAATTCAATAGTCAAGGTTATACCAAGTTTAACGGGATTACATCAAGGTGAATGACATTATTGTTCCACGGAAAAATCAATACTTTCGTGTCTGCGCACATCTCACAATTCACGACCTAGAACAAGATCACTTCCGATCTTGTCAGATACAAATAAAATGTATACATCTGAATAATTTCAAGTTAGAAATATGGTCGAGCATATAAAGGCGTATGAAACTCGCCTATAATGGTAATTAAGAAGCTCGTATGAAAATTATGAAACTGGCTTGCGCTCGTTTCATAAACATCCATACTCGCTTCTTAATTACTATCATTATAGGCTCGTTGCATAATGTACTATTACTTCAACCTACTATGAATCCTTATATTGACAAAGTATCCTATAGGATTAAACAGGTTAATAGGCTATTTGCTATAATTGTAATAGAACAATAGAAAAAAAGTTTGTAGGAAAATTAGAATTTCATAATACTATAATATTGCACAACATATAAAATATGGACATTGCGATAGTTGTTTTCTTTACAGTCCGAGACGGTTTAATAAACTAGTGTGAGAAATAAAGTTTTGCAAATTTAAGCCTTAAGCAAATATTGTACTAATAATCATATCGGACAACTGTATGCTAGCAACATTGACGTAAGTGCGAAATATCGCGGACTTGACATCTAGTGGAGCGGCGTGGAATTACGTCCACAAATACAAATATTAACATAGCGGAAATCGGACTATTGTATAAAATGTGAGGTACTAATATGGAATAATATATGAGACATATAAGAAATGTTGAATAGTATTTAATATAAAAATATTATCTTATATCAAATCTGCATATTATGAGAAATATTGTATGCGTCATATTATTTGCCGTAATTAATTGTTGCGTATTTTTTCTTTGCTTTAGTGAGACAAAATTAATTCTGACATTGAGAATGAATTTACAATAACGCTATATATATCCATTGCTGACAACTGCAAAGATAAAAATGGTAGTAATCTGATGCTTCTAATAATTTTAGTAAAGGCATGTTGACAACAATAAAACTTAATTTGCTGAAACCTTAAAATATCCAATACATTTTAACTTCTATTCATTTATTAGGCCTAAATAAAAAATCTAATTTTTATTGTTCTATCAACACAGAGACAAAGGAATTAGGCCTACTAAAGAATGTTGTTGACTCACGTTTTACGATCCCTCGGAAATCGAAAATACGATTTGGAGCAATTTGTAAAGCTGTAATTTTGTAGCAATTATAAACAGCACATATACACCCTGACATTTTAACACAACACTAATTAATAAAACTATTAACTAGCCCAGCAACAATACACATTGCAGTTGATTACAGCTTGTTTCGCGAGTATCTCCACACCGGCCGCCTAGGTAGCAGCACCAGCGTCGTTCGCCCGAAAAACAGCTAGCTATTATAGTAAGGTATTTGGTGGGAGGTTTACGAAGAAGTGCACGGCTTGGCTGAGAATGGGTCACCAAGAAGAGCAGACATTATAGCCATCGATCGTCGGAATCAAAGAAGCCTCATTCTTGACCCCACTGTCCGTTTTGAGAAGGATGATCAACAAGCCAATAACGTTAACGATGAAAAGAAGTCTATTTACAACCCATATATTCCTCACATCAGTGAGAGATAAAAAATTAATATTAATATATGGGAAGTGAAAGGACTTCTTTTTGGCGCTAGGTTAACCAAAACCTTTCTCCTTTCTCTTAAATTTTCTAATGAGGAAATTAACAAAATTTGCCTATCGGTAATGAGAGATTCATTATCCATTTTACACAATCACTTGTATAACACTACGTAATATATTTTTTTTTACTTCATTTCGTTACTCTTCAATGTACTTTCATCTCATGTTTCTCCGAAATCAAATTGTACTTCATTTTTAAATTTATCATTGTCCGTATTTTCTTCGCAAACCGTATTGTATTATATTTTTCATTTAACCTCTGCTTTGTATTCTGGATCCTAGTGGTCAGCCGTAGATGTCGGCCAGATGTCCCAAACTGTGGAATTTGTGTGTGTGTGTGAAGGGTTAAGCAAGACAGTAATTTTGTTCAGGATTGCTTAGCCGTGAAAAGATATCCGCATTCAAGGGCAAAGAACAATGTCATGCTATGTAAAGTCGTTCAGCCTGAATTGCTTTTTTTTATTGTCATGATGTTGATTTGTACACAAGTTTCAGCCTTATATATAAATAAGACTTTTACTTTAAAGTAATATAAGTAGATATTAAAATCATTTATCGTTCCAACTTAGTTATCCTTTTCTTGAAGGCATTTAATTAATCAAATTTCGCTTCAGGTAGCCAGAGCTCGAATGAGGGGGTTAGGATGATACAGCAACTTTCGAGAAAAGATATTTGAAATTCTTTTGATGAAATCATAAAATGATTCAATCTGTAACATCTCTTGGAGCTGTGCATTTGATGTGGTGTAGTCAGCACCAGTGATTTTTAAGCAGACTGATCGTTGGATTGCATGTAGTCTTCTGATGATACTTGGATGAGCGGAATTCCAAACTTCACAACCATATGTCATCACTGGTCTTATGACCGATGTATAAAGCCTTACTTTGAGGGGAAGGTTAAGATACTGAGATCTAATCAGTGGGTATAAGTGAATAAATCTTGCCAGAGCTTTGTTCCTTGCATATTCTACATGTACACTGTAGCGCAGACGTTTGTCGAGAATCACTCCTAGATATTTAACTTCATTCTTGTAGTCAATGTTTTCTGAGAAGAGACGAAGGCAATCTGGATTTTTAGGTTTCCTATGGGTGAATATGATAGCTTGTGTTTTTTCAATATTTAATTTTACTCTCCAATTTGTAAGCCACGTTTCTAGAGCATTGGGTTGTGTTTGTAACTCGATGTGGGCATTGTTGACGTTGAAGTCACTTGTGTAATACACAGTATCGTCTGCATATAATCCTAATTTACAATTAGCAGAGCGTGGCATGTCGTGAACATAGACAGAATAGAGATGTGGTGCAATTATGGAACCTTGTGGAACTCCTGAGTGAATATTTTGAACTGCTGAGAGTTCTTTTTCCATTTTAACTTGAAAGGTTCGATCTGAGAGAAAACTGTGAATTAAATGTGTAAGTCCGTCATCTATGGTGAGTACTTGTAGTTTATGGAGAAGACCAGAGTGCCAGACTGTATCAAAAGCTTGAGCGATGTCGAGAAAAACTGCCATTGTATGCTGATCTGTGTGAAAATGATCTTTGATGTGAGTAGTGATTCTTTGTAACTGATGAGCTGTGGAGTGATGTTTCTTAAAACCGAACTGCTGGTGATGAATTCTTGATGGTGTCCGAAGAAGAGGAAGTAGACGTCTTGCAATGATTTTTTCTAAAATTTTTCCGGGAATACTTAGCAGACTAATAGGCCGTCTGTTATTAGGAATTGTTGGGTTCTTTTTCGGTTTAGGAAATGTAACAATGTGAGCATGTTTTCAGGATCTAGGGAAATATTTACGTTGCAAGCATGCGTTATAAATTTTTGTAAGATGTGTAAGGGCCAATTTCGGAAGGTGAGCTAACATTTCAGTTGTGATTTTATCTGGTCCAGGTGATTTCTTTTGTTTACTTTCGAAGATTATAATTTTTACTTCTGTGGACGAAGTTTGAGCAATATCATGTTTGACGTTAAGACTTAGCAAATTTTGTATTTGAGATTCTATAGTATGAACGAATTGTGTATTTATTGGAGTGTTGTTTGGCCAGAATCTCTGTTCTAAGGAAGTTGCAACGACATTCGCTTTATCAGTTGGTTTGTAATATCTCACTCCATTGTTGTCAATTATTGCTGTATTTGAAATTTTCTTTGATGTGTCTTGTAGTTTCTTACTTAAGGACCAAACCTGTTCTGGTTTTTCTATTATCTTTTCAACTGCAGATTAAAACTCTTGTATTCGGTGAGATTTTATTTTTCTTTGGAGAGCTTTATTAAGTCGATTATAGCATCGTTTAGCTTGAGGGTTACTAGTTTCATGCCAATTCTTTCTTGATTTATGTTTTGCTTTGATAAGGAAGAGAAGTTCATTATTTTCTTGCAAGTCGAGGTCATGATCTTCTATGCAACTGGAAGAATTTCTATAAGCGTCATGGATAGTATCAGTAAGGCTGTGTATACCGGATTCAATATCGTCTTTAGTGACTAGATTTGGATTTCCTGGCAGAGTCTGTGTTAAGGTATTTTCAAATAAGTTCCAATCAGTATAATACTTCTTACGTGCTTTTTGACAAGAAATAGAATTAGCTGTATTAACAAGTATAAGAACAGGTAGGTGATCTGAATAAAGAGCGTTTAGTGGTTCAATGATGGGGGGGGGCATCCAATTTGTTTTGAGAAGAAATATATCTAGGACATCAGGTAATTTATCTTTTTGATACGGGTAATAAGTTGAAAATATTGGGGCGAGAATGTAATAATTGTGTTCTACATTCTCGCCCAAAATTTCGAACTTATTACCCTATCAAAAAGATAAATAGCCTGAATTGTAGACGGAATACTAAAACTAATAAGGTTTTTCATTCAGTTATGGTGCCCTCACTTTCGCAGCCACAATTAACTACAATATTGTATCCCAGAAATGTGAGAGACCGTATTTAGAACAGTAAAGTTAATGTGGATACTTGTTAGATGATGATAACGTGAAGGTTTGCAGCAATGCCAATATTTAAGCTATTGCTGCGGTGTTTACCTGGAGAGAGTGGGATAAACCACGATGAACCCAACGAGAATAGCCGACCAGGGCTTAGAACCGCAGATACCCCGAAAATGTGGCAACAGTGGAAACCACAAGGCCGCAACGTATTCCGGACTCATTCCACCGCCATTATATAAACACGAAATATTTAAGAGGTTTTCGAAGCAAGACCATTGGTATTACGGCATCGCTTGTTACGTTCCATGCATTTCTTCGTCTGAAATTGATATTCAGAGACGTTGATGCCATAATTTGACTGTAATATGGCAAATATTGAATTATGATACCCCTACTAAAGAAATCAAAAGTAAATTAGTAAGAAAGAACTGATAATCTTACACAATCTGTACATAATAATACTTCGACTCTACGGCATTGTAAGCATCACCTCTACGCAGACGATTTACAAATCTATATACATACAACCCCTGACTCACTCAGGCCCAATTATATGAAACTCCCTGACTAAAGATCAACTTTGATCGAAGATCGAAAAGTGAACCGAGTTCAAACACTTCTTCTATTGTATAAAACTTTTCTGCGATCAAATTGCCTTGGTTCAAATGCAATCCAAGTTCACGTGAAAATGATTTGGCAACATCGCATAAACAGGTGAAGTACGTGATGCGCGGACCATGTTATACAGGTTTGTTCAGTGTTGCCAATCTAGCGACTTTAACTCTTTTTCAACAACAACTTGTTTTAACTTTTATATTGCTTAAATAGAGATTTAGTGACCTTTTTAGCACCCCATAGTGACAGAATTTAATCTTTCTTTGTTGATAATGAGAAATCTAGCGACTTTACAACTACTTTTTCACGACTTTCCGTATTACACTCTGTTGGAGACACTGGTTTTTTTTTTCAATGTAAATAATGGCGGACAATAAGAAGAAGGTTGACTGTTCTCCGAGTTGTTATCATGTTATGGTATTTGATACTGCTAAACATAATAAAGCTTTATAAAACGAGAATTTTCGTTTTGTAATACAGTTAATTGAAAAGTAATGTATCTATCATATCCATTAATAATTAATGGTTGTTATAAACGTAATATAATTATAGATTATGTTATTTGATACTGCTGAACACGATAGAGCCTTATAAAATATAAGAATGTTTGTCTATTAAGGCAAGAAATTGAAAGAAATGTATATAAATGTACCTAACATATCTATTAATATTAATAATAATTGATATTTTATTTGCACAATCTGTCACTCGCATATTTCAAACAGAAAAGAAATAACTGAACTTGGATCATCTAACTTAATCGGAGAAATTTCTTCAGTCAAAGTTGACTTTAGTTTGAGACAAATTAATCTCAGATTAGACTTTATACAACACAAAATTCCAAGTTCAGCTGAAACAAGGATCAATTTAACCTCTGATCTAAGATTAAATGATTTATACAATCGGGCGTCAATGACGCAATACGCAATCTTAACGAGGACCTTGAATCTATATCTGAAAGTTTGGTTTGACTCTCAATGCAAGAAAATCACAAGCAATCCTAGTGGGACATCAACGTCTATTTATTTTCAGTGGGTTATTTTACGACGCTTTATCAACATCTTAGGTTATTTAGCGTCTGTATGAGATGAAGGTGATATTGCCGGTGAAATGTGTCCGGGGTCCAACACCGAAAGTTACCCAGCAATTGCTCATATTGGGTTGAGGGAAAACCCCGGAAAAAACCTCAACCAGGTAACTTGCCCCGACCAGGAATCGAACACGGGCCACCTGGTTTCGCGGCCAGACGCGCTGACCGTTACTCCACAGGTGTGGACATCAACGTCTATTATGCAACATTTCTCCTGCTCTTCCAGTCAAGTTAAACGACACAATAATCCCTTTTGCTTCCTGTGTTCAAAACCTTGGAGTTTACTTTGATAAGCATTTAAACTGGAATAACCAAGTAACCCATACTACAAAAAAAGTGCTTTCCGTACTACATTCCTTAAACAGCATTCGAAAATTCCTCCCGCTATCACTCAAGAAAATACTAGTGGAAACACTAGTAATGCCCCACTTCGATTATTGTGATTTTCTACTGACTGACCTCAATGCCAACCAGTCGCAAAAATTACAACGTGTTCATAATTCTTGTGTTCGCTTCGTCTGCGATGTCCGTCGCGCTGACCCCATTATCCCAACCTTCCAAACTCTAAACTGGCTACGACTTAACGAACGTAGAAATTTTCATTCCCTTGTTCTCCTTTTCCAAGTCCTTCACACCTCTACACCTACCTACCTTGCCTCCCGTTTCAGTTACCTGTCATCATATCATAATCTCTTCACACGCACGCAAAATAGCCGCACATCATCGTATTCATCATCATACACAATCTCGCTCTCGCGCTTGTGGAAGGTGACTTTATAAAATATATTATATACTTTATGAAAGTAATATATAAACCTTATCTATTTCACATTTCAATAGTGGAAGGAAGGTGTTAATTTTTTGAAAAGAATACGATATCGAAAGTACAATACATTTTATCGTCTGCTGGGGAAAGGGTCTGTGATGAGGCGATAGTAGCGATCCTGGTGGTGAGAAACTATCTTTGTTTGCATATTTAGTAAGTATTGAGCTTCGTGACTGTATATACAGGGTGCGTCAGAAAGAACGGATGGATTTCACATGGCAAGAAAATTTTAAAGATTCATCAAATCAAAAATTTATTGTTATCAACATATTCACCAATACATGCAGTTTATTTATGTAAAACAACATTATCCATATGATGTCTTTGGCTTTCAATACAGGCATCGAGGCGTTTTCTGATGTTCGCCATCACTTTCACAGTCATAGCTGGTGCAATTGCCACGATTTCTTCACGAATCGCTGTCTTCAGTTCGTCCAGTGTATGTGATCGATGTTTACAAACTTACGCCTTCAAATGGTCCCAAAGAAAGAAGTCGCAGGGCGCGAGATCTTACCGTAGCCTCGGACAATCTCAGTGCAATAGAATTTCGTCCAGGTGATTTCTTCTTTAATGTTGAACCTGTGATACGAAATGAAGCCACCCACCGCAAAATTGTATTCCGAGTTGGAATCCTAGCGTGACATCCGATGTCGAAATGAGTCCTGAGTGGCGATCACAGACTCTTCATTTTTCAAAAATGTCTCTGCGATGAAAGCACGTTGTACACCAGACCAACACCATATTCTCAACTGAAACTGCATTCTATGGCTGACCCAACAGTCGTGGTCCCCCTCACTATATCTCTCTCCTCGTTGCGTATCGATAGTTTGAAATCCATCCGTTCTTTCTGACGCACCCTTTATTAGACTGTGATGAAACGAAGCATACATAAATTATTCCATTATGCTTACTTCAGCTACTACTTTTCCAAAACTACTTTCATAAGTATTAAAACTATGAAAAGTTTGTGTGTTCGACGTGATGAGTTTTTCATTTTCTTATATCAATTTATTTGACTTTTGTTTCAGGTTTTTATCTTCATCGCATCGTGGCACCCACCTCGGTGAGTAACTGTTGAAGAGACAATATATTTCTACCTTTAAACTTTACAAACCATGTCGCAGAAGCTCTACAGTTAATGTCAGGTTTTATATCACATACTGCATATATTTAAATGTATGATCGAGTTAATTACTGTACACGGGATCTTTGACCTATACAAGCTTTCGTCCATTTTGCATAACAGCTTTGTAACTTACCGTCTTTCCTACGTACTCATCAAACCGTTTACATTTGCTATTTTACGTTATTTTGTTTTACCATAAAAAAACAATTTTCAAATACCTTTAGCAAGCCTTTTGCAAAAAAAAAAAAAAAATGACCACTTCATGGTATGGGCAATTGAAACAAATATGGGCTTAAGACAAGGGTGTAGTTTATCACCGACACTGTTTGATATTTATGTTGACGAAATTGTTCGACAATGGAAAATTTTAGTAGATCCTGGAATTCTAATTGATAGAGGGATAAAAATTAATATTCTGGTATTTGCCGATGATATGATTGTCATACAAGATACTGAAACAAAACTACAAAAAGCAGTATATGAACTGAATAGAATATGCCAGAAGCATAACTTTCACATATCAAACACAAAAACAAAAATAATGGCGTTTCAAGGTAAAAAATACTGTAAGATCTAAGATTGAAATAGATAATAAAGTAGTAGAACAAGTCACTAATTTTAAGTACCTGGGATGTGATGTAAGTTACAAAATGGATAATGATATAAAAATAAAATTGCAATCATTCCAGACAGTATGTGGCGCAATTAATAGAACTTTGAAGAATAAAAGCAGAAAGGAAACAAAAATGAAATTCTACAATGTAATGGCAGGCCCTACTCTTTTATATGGAAGTGAAAGTTGGGTTACAACAAAACCTGAAGTTAGTAAAATACAAGCGGCAGAGATGAGATTCTTGCGGAAAGTAAAAGGATGCACGAGATTAGATAGAATTAGAAATGAATATATCAGGCAGGAACTAGGAGCATGCCCAATTATTGATAAAATAGACAATTACAGACAAGATTGGAAATTACATGTAGAGAGAATGGACGACTACAGACTTCCTAAGAAAGCAATAAATTATAAACCAAAAGGACGAAGAGATAAACCAAAAGGACGAAAAGATAAACCAAAAGGACTTATCCTTCTTCTACATAATATTCCTTATTGAGGGGTTCAAGTTTTCTTAGAGGATACGGGTTGTATTAGGATTGCATTTTGCAGTGTTTGTATAGGGACATCATTTTATTTTTACTAACATTTCTAATATTAACCTGGCTATACCTTTGGCTTAAAGGTTGTTAACCGGAAACACCGTTTGCTAACCCCTTCCACAACTGGATTTCGATGATATTGGCGTAATACAAACAAATCACTTTACTAGGTATAGGAGGGATGAAAAGTATTTCATCCATTTACGTAAAGTAGGAAATTTCGCGATTTTGAGTTTGATAATTTTCATTAGGTTTTTTTTAATCAAAATACAGTACAGTATTAACAATGAGTGTTTTTACTCACGAACTGAGGCTATCCATTCGGACGTATTCATTATGCAGTGTATATTATACTGTCTACAGCACATTAGCGTACAATATAGAGAATGAAGTTAAATTAAAAAATAATCATAATATGGATACTTAAACACATATTTGAAAATGGTGGCCGTTCATTTCGATACAGGCTTCAGTTCTTTTTTGCATATTATCGCACATAGACTATTATACCTAATCCCAATTACCAGTTTCGTCTTTCGTACCAGTAACTCATGTTGAAATAATTCCGTACCTACTCTATAAAAGAGTACCTCATGTACTGTAAATTCAATCTTCACTTCTGCCCGATCCGAAAAGATAAAATTACTCAGACATGCTATCTACTGTCCGTCCAAGTGGTTATGTCGTAGAGTCTTAGAAAGGGGAGAAATCAGGTGTCAGTTAATTACTTAACGAGGCCCTTTTATTTAAGTTATTTTAAACAGTTGTATAATATTACGTAGACGTCGAATTCCTAACAGAAATTAATGTTTTCAGAAAAGAGCTAAGACAGCCCAGCCACAAAGGGACAGGCAGAATTGGGAAACCGGGATGAGATATAGGCAAACGGACGACAGTACCTGTGCGAGAATATGATTCAATATTTGAAGGCGAACATATTTCTGGAACATACTATACTCACTAACTCAGTACTGTTTGTGTTTACTATGACCGTAAGGCGACTTTGACTGTATACGCTTGGTTCTGTGTGGAGAACGGTTGGAAGTTTACTAGTAGAAGGGGTGGGAGTGAAGTACATTTAAAAACTCAGGTACAATAAAAATTGAAGTGAAATAAAATGATGTCCCTGTATCTTCGGGTTGAAAATACAATGCAGATCGTCCTTCTTCATTAGATTCGTCCCCAAAATTTGTGATATATTTCACAAAGACCAAGTATGCCAGTTTCTTCATAGATGTGTTCATTTATCAACAAATCCTTGATCTTGTGTGCCATCTGTCGCTCATCTTACACTATTTCGCCAGAAAAGTGCACAATGCTTGCTATACAAATGCACCAGAGCATCTGCAAAAAAAAGTATTAAATTAATATAAACATATAGTTTGTATTCGCACCTTTCAGTCGGTAAATTTCATGACAATTCAAAGGGGGACATATTGAAATATGCAATAAATTGCAAAATAGTATACCACTAATGCAGTTTTATTATAGAGTTGTAATTTTACAAACATATTTTAAGTGTTGCAGCATATATATTGAATTTTCCAAGGTCACTTTTCGAACAATAAGGTACTTTTCGGTTATTACTCCTTTGAACACAATAATTCCGGTACATTTTTCTACAAAACTTTTTAAGGTATAGACTTGAAATTTGTATACAATTTCCTCTTAGGTACATAATATGTAAATGGTCTAAATATATTTATTGTATGGAAATATGTTCGAAATAAATGTATTATATATATATATATATATATATATATATATATATATATATATATATATTCATTTTGACAAACAAATAGCTCTAGGAACAATTCTAAAAGCGATTAAAATTACTTCTAAGCAATTTATTAAAATAACCTTTCCTTAAATTTATACGTCTTAATTACATTAACTTGTATGCCAAATTTCTTGACTGTAGTCCCAGTAGTTTCGAGAAAAAATATATCTAAACGTGAACATTTTAACGTTTTGGTAAAATGACTTTGAAGTCCAATACGTATGTATAAAGCCTTACTTGCTTCTGTTTGGTATTTAAATTTGAAAGTGCACATCTAAGTGAATTTTGGGCCTGAAGATATGGGAGATTATTAAATAGACTTTCTAAATAATTTTGTCTACATCTACCGGAATAAAAGTTTTGAAACAAAAACGACAATTTAGGAATAATTTGCATACTATTTATTGGGAAGTAATCTATTTATATAAATTAAATACCATCAAAATTATTCGGAGTGATCATTTTAATTTAATATGCTTATTATTATCTTAGCCTTGATCCTGATCACATTTTGAATCTGAAGGCAATTCAAATTATTCCTTTTACTGAGAGACATCAACAATAAAACATTTTTATTTCTTATCTTTTATATAACACTGGCGATAGTGTGGCAGACATCGTAGTTGAATTTCCTCAAGAATTTATTTATATTTTGGGTCTCTCTATGAGACATGGAATATTCTTTATATATATATATATATATATATATATATATATATATATATATAAAGAAAATAACCTGCCCTCAATGAGGGTGACCAGAAAGATCCAGAATAAAAGCACTACAGAATAATTTAGAAAGACAGGAATTGTTTAGTAAAAAATTCAGAGGAATGCAAACCCAACACAATCGTCAGTGGCCAAACTATAAATGGTAATGTAATATTTGGATTGAATGCTTATGAATATTCAACAAAATTTTTTGACTAGCCCCAAATCGAGGGAAATAGCATATCTAACATTAGTGCGACCGTTAATGGAATACGGAACTACGTGTTGGGATCCCTATAGAATATATCAGATAAATTCCTTAGAAAGAATCCAGTATAGGGCAGCTAAATTTGTTAAAGGTAAAAGAGAAGATGGGAACGATACGATAAAAGAACTTAAATGGGAAACTTTGGAAAACAGACGTAGGAAAACTAGAATAACATCATTGTATAGAGCACATCTAGGTCAGAAAGCATGGGTAGACATAGCGGCTCGGTTAGAAAAGCCAACGTACTATGGTAGGAACGATCATGATTTTAAAATCAAATGTAGGAAACAGAAAACGGATGTAGGTAAATTCTCATTTTTAAATAGAACTATAAAGGATTGGAATGACCTACCTGCAGCGGTCTTTGAGGGCTGTCCTTCCTTAAGGAGATTCAAGAATAATTTAAAGAGTTGTGTATAAAGTGAAAATTAAAATTAAGGTGACATTCAACATTTAATTTTTTAAGGTGACATGTATTTATCTAGCCTTACGAGTTTACTTCCTTGGTTTGAATTGTAAATTATTTAAAAATAGCGTGTAAGAGGGCCTTAGACTAGAAATGTTTAGTTTAAATGTAGTTCTTATATGCATAAGAATGCAATTATTTGACTTATCTGAACTGTTGTATCAGTGAAGCGAGGTGAGTCAGTGAAGTTATGGTTTTACAGTGCGGTGAACAGTTCCGATCAGTGATAATTTATAGCGTCAATGAAATGTGTTCTATAGTGTCAGTGAAATGTGTTACAGAGTGTCAGTAAAATGCGTCATAGTGCCACTACAGGGAATGAGATGAGAGTAAAGTGAAAGACTATTGAAACTTATGTAGGACCTATACATAATTATGTAGGTTGTGTTGTAAAATTAGGTGTTTTATTTCATGTTTTATTATTATTGTGTTAAATTGTATTGTGTATTCTTATTGTATTGTGTATAAAATTGTATATGTTTTGTAAATTGTATTATGTATTGTAAATTTTATTGTGTATTGCTTATCATTTTAACTGTGTATTGTTAATATTGTATATACCACTGCCACCCGGTGCTTGCCCACTTGCAGTGTAAATAAATACATACATATATAACAAGCTGAAATGTAGTTTCACCTGGATTTCTGCATTCAAGTGAGTGTCACTATTAAGTTTGTGATGTCAATGGATTAAAAACAAATACATTCTGAAATTAGGCCTAATCATTGAAAACGTTGATGATTATACAGAAGAAACCACTTTTTAAACGTTCCTTATATTCTGAAGTTTATTAAATAAAATTTTTTCTATATTACCTTCATTGAAAGTACTATCTATTGAAATTTTTAGGTTTTGGAGTAATGTTCAGTGTGTCTTACTGCGAAATTAGAGAGATCGGGACCGAATCTTGGTTGGGACAAGTTATCTGGTTGAGGGTTAATCTAGAGCTTTATCTTTCCCTTTCGGCGCGGGATACTTGGTTAATTTCGCATCATTACCACCGCCATCACCAACCATTCTTTCTACTTTCATATTTTTATGTTACCTTATCATACAAAACTAACAGAATCCGACCTAATGAGTGTGCAAACAGGATTCTTTATTATACTCACCGATAAAGTAAGCAGAGGCGCAATTCAGTGGAAAATGTTTATACATCTTACCCAAGTCAGAATTGAGCTGAAGACCATATGTTAAGTAAGATTTCTAGAGTGTGCAAGAACAAAACAGAGATTAAAGAAACTTAAAATTAAAAAATGTACCAATTTATCAAAAAGAAGATATACACTTGATTCAGACTTGAGCCTGTCTAAATCACCTGTGTTCAAAAAGTGTTACTAAACAAAAATGATTCTAATTTCGGAATTTTTCAGTCCAAGTGAAGTAAAAGATTTCCTTCGGATATAGCACACGATCCCTGGTTAATCCCGCCAAATCCTGGACGGTTGGCAACCCTAGGTATTGCAATAAACCAGGCCTGCAGAACTGTAGCTCCTCAGAGCGACTGCTTTACTCCCCTTTCTTACCCCACCCACTTTTTCTACCAGTGCGGTCATGACGTTCTAGTTACGCTCGGCTGCATTAACATTCATTCTCGCGGCGGCAGGTATACAATACGCTATCAAGAATTACAAATGAACAGATAATAAAATCCTTAGGAACATACCTTTAGAAAGTAAGAGAAAAATGAATGAGGGAAATAAATAAATTAAAAGATATGTAAAATAAATTTTAA
Organism: Periplaneta americana; assembly: GCF_040183065.1. Taxonomy (NCBI): domain Eukaryota; kingdom Metazoa; phylum Arthropoda; class Insecta; order Blattodea; family Blattidae; genus Periplaneta; species Periplaneta americana. The sequence goes on along the minus strand of NC_091129.1, from coordinate 4,219,424 downwards.
ATTTTATGTGTGCATATAATGTAAGAAGGTCTCCCTATGTATACATCGTCCTATTACTACTGAAGCCGATTAAATCCACTTTTTGTGTAAAATAAGTTAGGTACAGTCCCCGACTTGTTTTTCCGTTCTCTGTATTCTACTAAAATGAAATAAGTCCGAAATGTGCATATAGGCAACAAACCAATATATTACTTTATTGAAGAATTTATTATGCTTTTTCGTGCATTAATAAAGTTTTAATTCCTGCTTTTACAAAACTTGTATTACTGGTCTTAACTGGTTTTACTAATAATATGATGATAAATAAATTGTACGTTGATAAGTGAGTGATAGCTATATGACCGGATGTCAATGCTGTCATTCAACATTGTAACGCACTCCAGCCAAATAAATGGATAACTAATTAAGTAAATAAGTAGGCCTAAATAATTAAGTAAATAAGAAAATAAGTAAGTATATAAGTAAACAAACAAACAAGTAATACGCTTACTGCAGTTTAAAGAGAACTGGAACATGGCAAAATCTAAACCCGTGAAGGAATACTACTTCCAAAGGAAATGGGAATACGATTATTTTGTTGTTGAAGACGAAAGAATTGCTTGTTTACTCTGTCCCATCCAATTTATTTCCACTCGTCATTTCAATATTAAACCACATTTCAACAAAGTCCATATTAAGAATTATGGAATGCACAATCTTTCGGGTAAGTTCATTATTACGAACTGTATATTAATTATTTATTTATATACTGTTAAATTAAGGACGTCACTCGTTGTGTTCATTTTTAATTGAAATTAATAGTGACTTTCAAGGTTCATTACTTAAAAGTTATAAATTTATGTTACCGTAGGTGATGATAGGAGGAAAGTTTTAAAAAAATATAAAACAGGTTAAGTGCAAAGAAATCTCAAAGAAACTACCGACAGGAAATCTAGCATAATTGTAAACCTTGAAAAGAGATAACGCAATATAAAAACAATGAAATTATAACAGTCCTTTTTGAAAATTACATGCCGCCACTGATCGGCCAGAGAATGTAAATAACTCTACGCTGAAGTCGATCATCCCCAATAGAAGTTGAGTGAGGCTGACGTCATATTTCGCCTACTGAACGAGTTCTGCGGGCCTGCATTAACCCAGATAAGCCTGAAACTGTTTTTACTAGGAATTTCATCATATCCTTATAAAATGTACTTTAAATATTCGTTTATAAAGTTTTTTAACAATCACTGTAATCATGGCATTGGTTTTTGAAATAAGTGGCGTCCTACATATAGGTCGGTAGGATATAGGGACAACATATGGGCAATATGCATTAGTTGCCCGAAGTGTAGGAGCGAATGCAGATAAAACGAGTTGTGATCTCAATGTAAATCAAAAATACAATAATATAGTGCAACAATGTAATTTTAGACCGAATAATTTAACTCATTCTTGTGATAATATGTTGTAAATTCTAAACACATATTGTTTTCTCTTATATACTCCTGAAGTGAGCAAAGTAGTAATATGAACATTCAATGTTCATTTTTGTGAATTGCGACAAAGTAAATCCACATATATAATTCAGCGGTAAATTGTGCAATATTGTAACTTGAATATGAAAATCACAGTGATGACATAAATAAACTGTCACATACATGCGAAGTTCTGAATATTTACTACACATTAGTGTGATATACAAGAAAACACTTGACATGTAAGCCAATGCCACACTTCCTTCCTACAGGAAGTCTTCTGATGACACACTCTACACCTGGTTTGACAGTTCTGTTAGATCACCAAATGTCCGAGCCTGTCGTATCTCGAATGTTCATGTTCCATTCGCGATGCCTTGCTTGGGCCTCTTTTTGTTGACCGCTTATTTGTCATCTGAATGCCAGATGATCCAGCTTTCCGTCATTATTTTTGTAGAGAAGCCATTAATTTTGCTCAGCCATGTCAGTACACTGCATGATTATGGGGAAGTACCATTTCTACCACGAATGACAGTACTATACAATGATATATTCTGATTTGCACGAACAACTCCACCCATGTGTTTGTTGTAGATAGATATATTTCTGGGGTGAGAAATTTGAATTTCCTTTTTCTCAAGTCTTGAATATCTAGAGACACTTTGCAGTGGGTTCACAGCCACGGCATTTATGCTACAGTAATGACAATGTTATCGTTCCACTTGCAAAAGACAACTTTTGCTTCAGCTGTTTGGAAGTCATAAGATCCTCTCTGTCTTTTCTTCATGTCAAGAGTAGTCACCAAGGGGCAGTTTGACTTCCTGTTGTCTCGAATTGTAGCAGTAGCTCTGATATTTCGCTTTCTTAGCTCCACAAATAGAGGAATACTGGTGAAAAAGTTGTCGAAGAAAAAGTGATAGGCTGCATCAGGGTGCTCAAACCTTAACACGTCAGAATACTGTAACACGATGCTACCTCCCAAGCCGTATTGTTGATAATCTTCTTTTATTGGGGTCGAAGCCCCTTGATATGGCTCAAACCAAATGACGAATCCATTGTCTGTAGCGCCAAGCCAAAATTTGAAGCCTTACCTGATGGGTTTATTCTTGATAAATTGTTGCAACCATGGTGCTCTTGGAAATCTACTCTTTTATTCACTATGTAACATACATATTGCTGGATTACAGAATTTTAGATATTAAAAAGACAAAATTATTTTAACAGAAATGTACGCGGATCAGCCTACCGTCCTACATATAGGTCACTTCAGTTTAGCCTATTATAAACGCGAAGTATTCACAGTAAATTGCAATCCTACTTAATAATACGTTGTATTCATGTCTTATGAGTGTACAAATAAAATTACAGAGTTGTAGTTCAACTTAAAAGCAAATAAAATAAATTACACTTACAAAGTGTCAGTCATGGTAAGACACAGACAACTTTCAAACACAAGTATACTAGGTTATGAATATTTGCAACATCGGCTGTCTGATCAACAACTAAATAGATGTCTGTAACAATAGCAACAGGACTGCCAACTTGTAGGGAGTCAAAGAGATAGATTTAAATTGAGAAAATGTATGCCGTCCTACATATTGGACAGTAGGTTTATCTGGGTCAAATCTATGAACTACAAATATATCTTTAATTTGTATTGTAATAGAAAGAAAGACAAAGGCACTCATACACGTATATTATCTTGCAGAGTTTCCCCACGTGGATCTCTTACATATTCCTACTTGAGAAGCAAGCATGGTAGTCTTGAGGCGTTTCCACCACCGATTCTTAAACCTGGTAGTGACGGCAATTCAAATTCCAACGTTGAAGCCTCTGAGTTCCTAACCTCCTTCTTCAACTGCCTCTCCTACTGCCCCGCTCCACCCACCATATGAGACGTATCCTGTAACTCGCATCGAGTGAAGTTTCTTGTAAGTCTCTGGAATTCTTGCAATACGTTTTTCACTGAACATCTAACCTTAGGAATTCGCTAATGTGTACTGTTTTTATGTACAGCACCACAATAAAGGGTTAATTAAAGGGCTAAACTGCTAATGCTGATTAGATGAAAATTAACGTAATACTTTATATAACGATTAGCTATCTGCTGAATCTCTGGAGGAAAGATCTTTAGACTCTTAATTAATTAAATCTCTTAATTTTATATAGCTAGCAAGCAACAAATAACAGGATTACAACGAAGGGCTAAACACAATCAAATACATAGCACAAGAAAACGAATATAACCCTAACATAATAGCCAACATAATACCACAGTCTACTATATACAGTCACGAAGCTTGAGTTTTGATGGTGCTAGAAACAATAGACTGTACGCGGTACTATTTTGCATTGCCTGTAATGAGGCGATATTAGCGATCCTAGTGGTGAGCAACTACCTAATGTTTGCATATTTATTACGTATTGAGCTTCGCGACTGTATATACTAGACTGTGATAATGCGTAAGACAAAACATAATCACAAAAAACATAATAATACAACACACACACAAGAACACAATAATTACATCACACTAACATACGAAAAAAAAACACACACAAAATTGCAACCTCATTCAAGAAATTAAATTGCAACATCGCATACAGGACAAATAACACTCTACAAAACATCTCAACACACAAACAACACAAACAAACAAATACAACCACACAGGCGTATACAAACTCAAATGTAACACCTGCAACAAATTCTGCACAGGACAGACAGGCAGATCGTTTCAAACACGTTACAAAGAACACATCACAGTCATAACAAAATTAAAAACACCTCCACATACGTAGAACACATCACAAATGCTAACCACATCTACAGAGACATCAACATAGATATGGAAATACTGCACATCCAACCAAAAAGCCAGAAACTCAACACACTAGAACAATATGAAATATACAGACACACGAAAACACACCCCAACGAAATTCTCAACACACAACTCAACTTCAGAACACACATACACCCTTTGACTCTACATTATACCACACGAACACACCCTCACAGGAAACAAAACAAGAGGCGCCCAGACCAACAACGACCAGTTCTGAAGATGACCCATTAATAGGTCGAAACATGTAAACAAGGTACGTTAGAATTTAACACAAGAAAATCTTATCATACATATTCCGAAGTGATACAGTGTTAAAAGTTGTGTAGTCAAGATGTGTGTACAACATATATAGTTTAGCAATGCATGTATTGTAGCCGGTACGCGGTAACGTCGCGGGAATGTCGGCATGTCGCAGGTTCGATCCCCGATGTGGTCAAGTATTTTTTCTATTGATCCAGTCCTTCCTGCCGCACTATGTCCTTGGAGTGTACTCAGCCTGTAACAGAAAAGTGCTAGTGCTACTTCCAAAGAGGTAAAGGCGGCGGGCACATAGGACAGAAATCCCTTCTGCCATTAATCCCGATTGTTTGTACAGGTGAGACCCAAACCAGAGCCATGGTCTTACATCAACAATAGTGATTAGCGTAGCTAGTATATTAAAAACAGCAGAGTCCGCATAGGCCAGTTTCTATCTGATGCTTTTCCAATTCACTGCGGGCTAAAGCAGGGAGATGCACTATCACCTTTACTTTTTAACTTCGCTCTAGAATATGCCATTAGGAAAGTCCAGGATAACAGAGAGGGTTTGGAATTGAACGGGTTACATCAGTTCCTTGTCTATGCGGATGACGTGAATATCTTAGGAGAAAATACACAAACGATTAGGGAAAACGCGGAAATTCTACTTGAAGCAAGTAAAGCGATAGGGTTGGAAGTAAATCCCGAAAAGACAAAGTATATGATTATGTCTCGTGACCAGAATATTGTACGAAATGGAAGTATAAAAATTGGAGATTTATCTTTCGAAGAGGTGGAAAAATTGAAATATCTTGGAGCAACAGTAACAAATATAAATGACACTCGGGAGGAAATTACAGAATAAATATGGGAAATGCCTGTTATTATTCGATTGAGAAGCTTTTGTCATGTAGTTTTCTGTCAAAAAATCTGAAAGTTAGAATTTATAAAACAGTTATATTAGCGATTGTTCTGTATGGTTGTGAAACTTGGACTCTCTTTTGAGAGAGGAACAGAGATTAAGGGTGTTTGAGAATAAGGTGCTTAGGAAAATATGTGGGGCTAAGAGGGATGAAGTTACAGGAGAATGGAGAAAGTTACACAACGCAGAGCTGCACGCATTGTATTCTTCACCTGACATAATTAGGAACATAAAATCCAGACATTTGAGATGGGCAGGACATGTAGCACGTATGGGCGAATCCAAAAATGCATATAGAATGTCACAAAAATCTATGAAATCTATGTAAGTAAGAATATTAAAGGCACAATATCGAGTCGATTAACTTCCAGAAACCCAATACAGATGCATCATTCCCCAGTCAACTAAAGTACAATTCAGCATTGCCATTGAAAGAAGAAAGCAGAAGGACTTGCAAAATTTAATGCAGTTTATTTCTGAGGAAAGTAGGATGAATTACCAAACTCTGTTTGCGGACAGTAATAATCTAGAATCTAGATGCACAGGAAGAACATGAGAGTGAAAGAAAAAAATAGAATGTGTATCATGAATCAGACTGTGTTAACGTTTTAATATTGTTTCTGGTTTTATTTGTGTATTTAGATGTGCTTTATGGTAATTTGTGATTTTCTGTCTCATACATTTGATATTTTAAAAAAATGTAGAAATGTTAATTTTAATAACAAACTTCCATTTACTCGTGTATGCCAATGTTTTTAATAAGGGAATTGTGATATACTTACCTTTTTTCCTTCACATGGCTCATATGTATTCACTTTTCTTAATTCATACACTGTGGAAGTCAGAAAACCACTAACTCCAGCAGTGTTTATTTCAAATTATAGTGTAAGATAACGTAAAAATTTAGGTTTTGAAGTATTTAATTGATAAAGAATGTAATTTTACACAATATTAATAGATAAATGTACAGGGACATCATTTTATTTTTACTAACATTTTAATATTAACCTGGCTATACCTTTAGAGAACCGGAAACACCGTTCGCTTCCCCCTTCCACGACTGGAGTTCGATGATACCGGCGTAAAACACAAACACATCACTTTACTAGGTATAGGCGGGAAGAAAAGTACTTCATCCATTTACATTAAAACTAGGAAATATCGCGATTTTGAGTTCGATAATTTTCATTAGGTTTTTGTTTAATCAGAATGCAGTACTGTATTAAGAATATGCGTTTTTACTCACGAACTGAGCTATCCATGCGAACGTATTCATTATGCAGTGTATATTATACTGTCTACAGCACATTAGCATACAATATAGAGAATGAAGTTCAATAGAAAAATAATGACAATATGAATATTTAAACACATTTTTTAAAATGGTGGCCGTTCATTTCGATACAGGCTTCAGTTCTTTTGTGCATATTATCGCACTATAGACTATTGCATCTAATTTCAATTGCCAGTTTCGTCCTTCGTACTAGTAACTCATGTTGAAATAATTCTGTACCTACTCTATAAAAGAGTACCTTACGTACTGTAAATTCAATCTTCACTTCTGCCCGATAAGAAAAGATAAATTTACTCAGACATGCTATCTATTGTCCGTCCAAGTGGTCATGCCGCAGGATCGTAGAAAGGAGGGAAATCACGTGACAGTTAATTACTTAACGAGGCCCTTTTATTTAAGTTATTTTAAACAGTTGTATAATATTACGTAAACGTCCAATTCCTAACAGAAATTAACGTTTTCAGAAAAGTGCTATGACAGCCCAGCTTTTACAGAGGGCCGTGCAGAAGCAGGTGGGGGGAAAATCGGGATGCGACGTAGGAAAACGGACAGTACCTGTGCGAAAGTATGATTCAATATTGAAAGTTCTTTCGTCACTGGAAAACGCGAACATATTTGTGGAACGTACTATAGTCAATAACTCAGTGCTGTTTACTATATGCGGTCTTGATTCTGTCTGGAGAACAGTTGAAACTTCATTATTAGAAGGGGTGGGAGTGAAGTACATTCAAAAACTCACGTGCAATAAAAATTGAAGTAAAAAGAAAATGATGTCCCTGTATAATATTTAAAGTTAGGAAGATAAATAATATTTTTCCCCCTCCTGTAAAATTTGGTTCATTGGAGTTAGGGATTTTTTATTTCCCTGTCTCAATTCTATAATTTTATATGAAAGGGTTTCATTTTGTAATATAAGTCTGTGTATGCACTACGTACTTTTCGACATTTGTTTCATGGAACAATCTAACGAGAATGCGGAGAAAATCGTATAAAACAAAACTTCTTCCTAACTCTTCGTTTCGTAGAATTTCCGGGGATCGAACTTAGGTTGCATCTATCTTATGTATGTGTCACTGCAAACACCGCTTCTTTTTAGGGGATCGCTTTACAGAATGCAGGCGAATCCAGATCCTCCTGCTGCTACAGAATGCGACCCCTGACTTCTTCGCAACCCGCGTGTCACTCCACGTTATTGGAAGTTCTCGCAGGCCAGGCTAACCTCGTACATTTTTTTCCTTCAACGAAGTACATACGATCGCACATATTGCTCAGGTCCCTTTCTGCTGCCTTGCACACTTCGATTCCGCTAGGATCCTGTCCGTGTGAAATTTATACCCTATTTGATGTGTATAGAAAGGAGAAGGGTTTGTTGACATATGATAGAGGGGTGCAAACATATCAGTAATTCAATAACATAGGAGCCAATAGATTTTAAACGTATTGCTTGCATGCTCTGTGAAGAGTGTTGTGAATTTGCGAGTTAAATTTGAACTGACAGATCAGTATTGACCTTTGATATCCTCTTAAATAACAAGGTACCTTTCGTCAAGTTTTACCTTTTTCTATTTAAAAATGAACACCTTCAAATTCATGAATTATCTCTTCCACTGCATCGGTTAGATTTTCTATTCCTTGAAGAATGTTTTTTAGTCACAACATAATCATCACCATCACCACCACCATCAACACCTTCCTTTCTATATTAAGGTTTGGAGACCTGTTACAATCTACCGTCATGTACAGGGACATCATTTTATTTTTACTTCAATTTTTATTGCACCTGAGTTTTTTTATGTACTTCACTCCCACCCCTTCTACTAATGAACTTCAACCGTCCTCCACACAGATCCAAGACCGCATATACAGTCATAGTAGCCTTACGGTCATAGTTAAATGTACGTTCCAAAAATATATTCGCGTTTTTCAGTTACAAAAGGGCTTTCAATATTGCATCATTTTCGTACAGGTACTGTCGTCCATTTGCCTACGTCGAATTCCGGTTTCCCCCCCCCCTAAGCTTCTATTAGCCGCTCTGTAAAGGCTAGTGGCTGGACTGTCTTAGCTCTTGTCCGAGATCATTAATTTCTGTTAGGAATTGGACATCTACGTAATATTATACCCATACAACTTTTTAAAATAACTTAAATAAAAGGGCCTCGTTAAGTAATTAACTGTCACGTGATTTCCCTCCTTTCTACGACCCTACGACATAACCACTTTTACGGACAGTAGATAGCATGTCTGAGTAATTTTGTCTTTTCGGATCGAGCAGAAGTGAAGATTGAATTTACTGTACGTAAGGTACTCTTTTATAGAGTAGGTATAGAATTATTTCAACATGAGTTACTAGTACGAAGGACGAAACTGGCAATTGGAATTACACACATTAGAACTGAAGCCTGTATCGAAATGAACGGCCACCAGTTTTAAAAATGTGTTTAAATATCCATATTATGATTATTTTTCAATTTAACTTCATTCTCTATATTGTTCGCTAATGTGCTGTAGACAGTATAATATACACTGCATAATGAATACGTCCGAATGGACAGCTCAGTTCGTGACTAAAAACACTCATTGTTAATACAGTACTGTATTTTGATTAAACAAAAACCTAATGAAAATTATCAAACTTAAAAGCGTGATATTTCCTAGTTTACGTAAAAGGATGAACAGCTTTTCTTCCCTCCTATACCTAGTAAAGTGACTTGTTTGTACATTACGCCAGTATCATCGAACTCCAGTCGTGGTAGGGGGTAGCAACCGATGATCCAAAGGTATAGCCAGGTTAATATTAGAAATGTTATTAAAAATAAAATGATGTCCCTGTATGTATGTATGTATGTATGTATGTATGTATGTATGTATGTATGTATGTATGTATGTATGTATGTATGTATGTATGTATGTATGTATTCACATTGCAACAACCCACAGCAGTACATGAAGAAAAGAAGAGCATCTGTGACCAACAATTGAATACTTTAGAGATTATTATCATATACAAGGACAGATTGAAGTATTTGGATTATTTTTCGGAACAAGGGGAACAATCCCAAAATTCTCAGTTGAATGTTTTACGTATTTTGGAATTCCTTTAAAAATGTTGAGAATTATTGCTGTAGACGTAATGAAATATTCTGTTCAGATTTTACGTAATCACCTGTACACTTAATTTCCTTATATTCTATCTGATTACTAAAAATTATTCAATAAACGTACTTTCCCAAGGGTAGCTTCCATTTGAAAATAACAATCATTACACAAATGTTCATTTTATTTTTATTTGTTTAGTATGCTGTGTCTTTTTTTTCAACCCTTACTGAAGGGCAGCTACCCTTGTGGGATTTATATATATTCGGTGGCAGTGGAAACAATTTACATTCAATAATGAGAATTAATAACATACACAATAATAAATAGAATTAATAATAAATGAATAATAATAATACTAATTATTAATGGTAATAATAAATAATAACAATAGTATAATAAAATTAACAAGGAGCATCCTAAATTAAATGAAGCACGATCACTTAAAATAATATTTAAAGTAAATCTAATTTGTATCTTAACCCTAAGTTCGAACTAAAAACCACGAGTATCATATGTTCATATCTGCACAAGTACCTTTCAACATTACACTCATTTCGCTGTCAACTCACTCACTGCACTGGAACTACGACACATTTCACTGATTCTATCCTGATTTCACTAACACTTCAAAAACATTTCACTGTTCAAATACTTTGCTCTACCACTATAAACTTCACTACACAAACACACTTCACTGACACAACACACTTCTTCACTGATACAACACTTCAAATAACAAAACATCAATTACATCCTTTAAATAGCGTGGATAATAATATATTACCGTCTATTAGTAAAGTCTTTAAGCCTATGTTTAAATACATTTTGTGCAAGATCGTGCCTATTTGCTTGGTTTCCTCACAAAACCAATCCGCGGAAAGTCTAAAATTCCACAATCAGTATTCCCAACCTAACACACATAACAATTTCCCCTCTTCTTACCGCTTAAGTGACATATTAATTTTACTGCTTTAGGCTTCTGACATATTATTTTTAGAGACGTTCAATATAGTAATAATTATAAATTGGAAACTTACCACTGCAATTTCACCTAAATTGCACTGTTAATGAATGTTTTTAAATATTTGCAAAAATTAAGTTAACTCTACAACTCCACTAAAGTTACTGCATTCGTGATGCAAGTAACATTAAGGAAGCCGTGAAAAAATCAACAAGATTCCACATGCCGATGTTATTACTGCAATATGTTATATAAATAATATTGTTAAAATATTAAAATGAAAAATAAATCATTACATAACCTTACCGTTTGTTATATGTTCGCATTTATGGACTGGAGGGGAAAAAAGACAGACGTATATCACGGCCTGCTGGAGTATAGTAAAGGCAGAAAACATTTTAAAGCAACAATGTTGAAAATAGATATTTTTGTTTTGCAAATTTGCCGTCATGGAACAGAAGCAAGATGTAGATTTCATTGCAACTAATTAGAAATTCCTCTTTCAGGTATGTAATAAACGATCTTCGCACAAAATAATGTACGATACACGAGCGGTATGTTTTCTTTCAATTCTCGGAAATTAAAAAAGGCCAACTACGTTTCGCTTTTTCAAACTTTCCCTCGAACATGAAAACTTTAATATACCGCTCTTGTAATGCATATTACTATTTGGTTATTGGTAAAGCCTTTGGTAAGTCTGCAGGTAAAGCATTCCAGTCCCTGATAGTAAGATTGAGAAAAAAAAAACTTTCCAGTTTCCTTACTCCGTATTCTTTCCCTCAGTTTGTGAGTGGTCGTTCCTTGAAGTGTGAACGTTCCTTATTTCTGGTGATGTAATCTTTAAAGCAATTTTTTTCCTCTGGGATATATTATGTTCTTAAATAAGAATTACTTTTATATTTTTGGCTATAAACTGTAGGAACTTCGTTTTGTATTAGCATTTTTTTGTGGAAGTTTTTACCAAGTTTTCAGATTTAATTCCGCCCAAGTTACAAAAGTCCTTTCTGTTCCTTCGTCAGGATTGTAGATGAAGGCCAAAGGGATCGAATGCTCTGTGGTCAGCTTTACGCTAGTCTGATTCAGAAGGAGGTGTAGTCGACCATTTAAGGCTTCAATCTTTGACCCTGACTATAGAAACTTTAAGTAGATCCAAATTGTTGGAGAGGCCTAAAATTCCCAAATTCCTCCTTTCAACCCAAACCGTCACAATCTGAATTTCTTAAATTTTCGTTCTCCTTTTACAGACTTACGTAATGATTTTTTTGTTACACCCCAAAGTCATACGTTATACGGTCGGCTTATATTTTTTCTTTATTTTATTTATTGATAAAGAATGTATGTCTTATAACCAGACATCGAGATTTTGGACCCGATAGAATAAGTTTACTAAGTCCTTACTAGAGGCAGCTTTGTCACTGTGTTTGAGGTGGATGGGAGCCGGCAAAGGGAGGGACATGTCTGTGCTGGTGCTGTACAGTGGCGTTCCAAAGAAAGACAACTAATTTATCAAACATTAAAATAAAATGAATGTTAGAGGAGAAAAGTTCTGTAGGACCAAAAATTAAATCTTTACGTAGAATAAAATAAAAACCTATTGGCTAATCCGAAATTTTAAAAATAAATTAATATGCATTTCTTTTCGGCTTCTTTCATAAGCACATGTGCAATACTTACTTACTTACATACTTACTGGCTTTTAAGGAACCCGGAGGTTCATTGCCGCCCTCACATAAGCCCACCATTGGTCCCCATCCTGAGCGATTAATCCAGTCTCTATCATATCACACCTCCCTCAAATTTTAATAATACCTTCCCATCTACGTCTCGGCCTCTCCAAAGTTCTTTTTCCCTCCGGCCTCCCAACTAACACTCTATATGCATTTCTGGATTCGCCCATACGTGCTACATGCTCTGCCCATCTCAAACGTCTGGATTTAATGTTCCTAATTATGTCAGGTGAAGAATACAATGCGTGCAGTTCTGTGTTGTGTAACTTTCTCCATTCTCCTATAACTTCATCCCTCTTCATCATCATTTCACATATATCTAGGAATAACTCGGATTCTTAATTTGTAAGTGAATCTGACACAGGTGGAATTTCTCCCCTCTTAAAGAGACAAAATGTTTATCTGTGAAATGTGTTTTCGGGAGTTACAGTGGGTCTCAAGGTATCGTTTTTTGTCTCCCCTTGGTCTGACATGACACAATTTACATGTAACATGATCCCCATTTATTTAAAAATAATCATTTCCGAACTCCTGCACAAAGGAATGCGTCTTAGAGTCTTTCACGTTTGGCATACTTACTGTTAATTATATTCTTACGACTAATCAGATAGATAACCACATGCATAGAACAAAACTAGACTACTATCTTCTCGTGTCCTCTCTTCTGACAAAGTGACCTAGACATACAGGACTGTTTTTATTATCAGAACAGTACTTCCTCTCCCTGCCTTATGAGTCTGACTGAGTAAATAAAGCACATGGGACGACAGGTAGGTCGCTACCATCACTGCCTCCACCCACTACCGTCCTGATTTCCAACTTGAAATCGCACTGTTTTCTTCTATCGGGTCTAAAGTCTCTAAGCCTGCTCATAACTACGTATAGTGCTGTGTTTGGTTAAGGCTGGTTCACAATAAACCGGAAACTGAAATGACAACGAGAACGAGAACGGAAGTAATGTTAAATATAATTATTATTTTAACGATATTCCCGTTATAGTTCTCGTTGTCGTTTCCGTCTCGGTTTATTGTGAACTAGTCTACCCAAAGCCTCCAAGCAATTATGAAAAACGTTTTTAGACCTAAAATTTATTATCAGCTACGCAACTGACATTAAAAAACCAAAGAGTTTCGGTGCATTTAAAATCAAATGGAAGTATGAGACTCCTCGATTCCAAAGCTGGAATTAACATTTTGTTGCAGTTTTGCTGTAGATAAGAATCAGTTTGTTCCAATAGTCACTTTTAACGGAAGATTTTTGGTGTTTTAGACGACATTCTGAAAACAAATCATGACAGTTTTACATTCATTCATTCATAGTGTTCTGCCAATGCCAGTTCCTTCACTGCAAACCCAGCATTCTCAAGTCTTTCCAATTTTTTGCCTTCCTCTTTATCTCCCCATATGATCCATATATCTTAATGTCGTTTATCATCTGATATCTTCTTCTGCCACGAACTCTTCTCCCGTTCACCATTCCTTCCAGTGCATCATTCTGTAGGCAGTTTCTTTTTAACCAGTGACCCTGCCAATTCCTTTTTCTCTTCCTGATTAGTTTCAGCATCATTCTTTCTTGACTCACTCTTTCCAACACAGCTTCATTTCTTATCCTGTCTGTCCATTTTACAGTTTGTTTTGCTATTAGATCTATGCAAAAGTTAGTAAATATGAATACCTTAAAAACAATATATTTCATACGGTAATGAGTTTTGGAATAATATTCTGGGGAAATTCCACAGATAGTAAAAGTATATTTCTATTACAAAAAAAGAGTAATAAGAATAATAGTAGGTGCCAAATCTAGGGAAACTTGTAGGAGTATTTTAAAAAAACTACAAATAATGCTCATGGCTTGTCAGTATATCTTTTCATTAATAATCTTCCTCGTATGTAATCGTGAAAACTTTGTAACTAATTCAACAGTTCATGGCATAAATACACATCAAAAATGACTTTCATTCTCCATCGGCAATCCTATCGTGCTATCAAAAAGGAGTGCGTTATATGGCAGTAAAAATTTTTAATAGCCTCCCTATCGATATAAAAATGAAACTCAACACATAAGATTATTTAGAGCCAAATTAAAGAAATACCTAATTTCTCACGCCTTCTATTCTGTAGGTGAATTCATGACATTCAATAACACTTCATGAAATTGATACTAAAACTATGTGTTGTACTAGTAGACTATATTGTAAATCTCGCCTGTATATATTCCATCTAGACTGTGATTTTAAATTAAGACTTCATAATAGTATTACGTTTTTTGACTTGTCCCATATTCTAGCTGTAAAGCAATGTATGAATACCATGGAATGTTAATAAATACAATACAATACACGCTCCATCCTCTTCATATGCACATAGTTGTACGGGTACGTATTATGAGGAATTATATTTGAGGAATGACACAGAAAGTTCATTTTCGTTATCAGGTGAACAAAAGTCGTTTTGAAAATGACCCTCTCATTTATTCTCATTTAGTACACTCTTGGTGCCATTTTTACTCGTAGTAATAAATGTTTAATCTGTTTGATTACTATGTTTATTGTATAGGCTACTATTATATTTCTTGTTGTTAATTTTACTTTTTGTTCGTTTCCTATGCTTCTCTTTTGCGATCTTTCCTGTCTAATTTCAATTTTGTTTTCGCTCTGTGTGTTATACTTTGTCCAATGAGACAGTTCCGTTATTTGGAAAGCTGAAAGAGTGTGTTTCTAAATAAAAATTTTACATTTCATGCTATCTTTCCACGTGCTTCCGGTCCTACATATCCGCTTTAACACATGTGAGTACATTCTGGTTGCTTTAACAATCCTCTGCTCTGAGTCTGACGCTTTGCTCGCACGAGAAGTCTGGTTCATGATAAAACCCTTGAAACGCCAGATCGACGGACAAGCACTGGCGTCTGAGAAGATTACGACGGCCGAGTCAAAGGCTCGCGTGCGAGACGAATTTCAGGCATTGTTGAACAGATTATGGATTATAATTAACACATAGGCTACAGTTTTATACATTTGTTCATCGCTAAGTTTATCTTTCACTTTAAACACACTATTTGAGAATTACAAAAGCCCGCATTTTACGGAGTACGATGAATTAATTTTTAATGTACATACTTCATTTCTGTTAAGAGATACCATTTAGTAGGAATAAAAACGAAGCAAAGTTAATTAAGTAACTATTACATCAAGTCACTAGATTGAATAATGTGTTGATATTTTATTAGAAAACATGGCTAATTAATAGGGACCGGATTTTTATGTAATATCAAGGTGTGAAATATGTACAATTTATATAAGAAAGATCAGCTGAATATGTACCAAAATATGTAAAATCATGAAAATATTTAATATCAATATCTGGCAGATATAGGATAGGTAAGACTCTCCAGTTGTGATTTCATAGATCACCCGACTTTTTTATTGCATACTTGAAACATTGCTATTTTTCCATCTGTAGTGAAACCTTCGTCCATCGCAATCCATGATTTTATTTTTTGTCGTTAGTGTTGAAGATACAGGGGCCATTTTAGTTAGTTAAAAGCAGTAGATAAACTCACTTGCACTTTATGCTATAAGTATTAAAACTAGAGAACTGAGTTAAATGAATGACACAACAGTACTGCAAGCACTGTTTCGCTTTGCTGGATTAGGAGAAAATAAGAGGAGATGTGGGACACATGCATTTTAGCTCCTCCCTGTAAGAAACAAGTACCTACTAAAACCTCAAACTATAGGCATTTACAAACTGTTGTTTGCCTGGAACTAAGGACGTTATCTTTCGTGCCGAAATATATCTTTTCTTGGGTAGGTAAAAAGGCTTTTTAAATCTGTGTATTTCAAATTGTAAACTTCCCTAACAGTTTTTTTTTTTTTCCTTTTAGAGAAGTAAAAATGAATAAACCTCCTAAATATGTAGATTTATGTAATACCAAGCCATAATATGTAATGTGGGGTAAATATGTAAAAATATGTAGTATCAAATTTGATTATATTAATGGTAATTACAAGATTCACAAAGATTTGCTTTTATATACGGTTAGGTTCAAAGGAATATAACATGTGATTACATAAAAATCCGGTTCCTACTAATTAACACCATTACCTTTAGAACATACAGGGTGATTCTCGAGGATTTACCGTCCCTTACGGAGCTTATTTCCGAAGACATTCTGAGCAAAAAAGTCATATAAACATTTGTCCTAATCTCATTATTTTCAAAGATATGCTTATATTAATTTGATGTTGTTGGTAAAATACCTATTTTATTTAGTTTTAAGAGTAAATAAATTTTACAAATAGAGAATAAACTAGTCAGTAGTGTCATTTCTTTAATTGGTTAGTGTTCTGAAGATAAAAATGTGTTATAAATTGTTTTGCACATTTTTTATTTTCCAATTTTCAACTAAAAATGTCATCATTCTTACGCACTTTTCACAAAAATTGTTACAAATCATACGACTTTAGGAACTTGATTCTTTAGAGTTTAATTATGCATCCTGATGTACAATCTTAAACAATTTACAAAAGTGGTGTGATTTGTAACAATTGTTGTGATAAATGCGTAAGAAAATGTAATTTTGTGGTTAAAAATGGAAAAAAAAAATTCTGTACGAAGCAACTATGGAATTCACGACACATGTTTAGCTTCAGAATACTAGCTAATTTAAGAAATGATACTCCTGTATAGTTCATTCTTTATCTGCAACATTATTTTACCCTTAAAATTCAAGAATAATGGTATTTCACAAACAACTTAAAATTAGTGTAATTTTGAAAATATTGAGATTAGGACAAATGTTTATATGACTTTTTTGCTCAGAATGTCTTCGGAAATAAGCTCCGTAAGTGACGGTAAATCCTCGTGAATCACCCTGTATAGTATAACTCTGCAAAATCTCTTTTTGTACGAGAATGCGTAACGTTGGATTTTACTCGCTGTTATCAGTGGGTAAAGCGAGCCTTTAAAACATTACTGTGTAGAAAATAAGTAATCATTTAAAGCACTGTTTTTCATATTACGCACTACCAAAGATAATGCAATGTTCAACGTGCAAACGTTATTGAATAAGAAATTAATTAATTATCTCCAACTTTCATGTCGTAAATATTACATGCAATGCAAATAAGTAACAAATTTAATATTCATGTTTAATGTTTCAGCCCTATTATTCTGAAGGCGCATCTTTAGTACTCATTGCAACGCATTCAACTATTCCTAAACCATTTTTTGATTATATGGCCGGCTTAGACAGCCATAGAATCGTGATTATGAATAAAACGGGCTATAATGTTATGTGTAGTTATTTCTTAATGGTTCTGAGTTTAGACGGCCATGAAATCATGGTCTTACAACCCTGCAACTTGAAAAGTTTATTTAATGTAAATCTGAGCTAACTTAGAAAAAACATTGTTTGATAGGCTACACATTCCTAAAGTTACATAAGGCACATTACGAAATGTTTTCTTTTCGGTGCGTGTGTAACATAGACCGCCTCCTATAACGCACCCTGGGCAATGACTCCGTCGGTAAATTAGTGTACATAACTAGCTTGATATGCGTGAATGACGTAAGTTAAGTACTCGCTATTATTATTATTATTATTATTATTATTATTATTATTATTATTATTATTATTATTATAACTTACTATTAAATATTAAAGATGGATAGGACGTGCCGGTCCGAATGACACGACATGGTTTTTTCCCGATGGCCTCCACGGTCTCCCGATCTCACACCATGTGATTTCTTTCTGTGGGGAATGTGAAGGACCGTTCTTACGTAACGTACCACCGATACCTATCGATCTACCAAATTTGAGAAGGAATGTTGCTGTAGTGGAATCTATCTCTCCTAACATGCTGACCAGCGTTTGGAGCGAATTCGACTATCGGCTAGATGTGTGCCGAGAGATGAATGGTGCTCACATTGAATACTTCTAAAATATAGTATGAAAACTCGGGGAGTTCCTCTTTAATCTCATGTAAGGTTTGCTTTTATATATCGCAAATGAGAGAAATTAAACAATTTCGAAACTCCGATAATCATTTTGGGACAAGTTGTTATTAGAATCTAATTTTTTTTATTATCTCCGAACTTTTTAGTGTCACAGTAAAATTATCTTGGAATTTATAACAATAGGAAGTTAGGTACGTGCAATTACCACACTTTCCCATATAAACATCCTGTTTCACAAAACTTTCAAGAACAGACATAATGGAAATTCTATGTATGTATGTATGTATGTATGTATGTATGTATGTATGTATGTATGTATGTATGTATGTATGTATGTATGTATTTATTTTTTATTTTAGTTGGTTATTTGACGACGCTGTATCAACTACTAGGTTATTTAGCGTCGATGAGATTGGTGATAGCGAGATGATATTTGGCGAGATGAGGCCGAGGATTCGCCAGAGATTACCTTGCATTCGCTTTACAGTTGGGGAAAACCTCGGAAAAAACCCAACCAGGTAATCAGCCCGAACGCAACTTCAGACCGGCAGGCAAGCGCCTTAACCGACTGAGCCACGCCGGTGGCTGTGTATGTGTGTGTGTATGTATGTATGTATTCACACTGCAAATGGGTATATATCCGGTGGCAGTGGTAAATAATAATAATAATAATAATAATAATAATAATAATAATAATAATAATAATAATAATAATAATAATTTATTTAACCTGGCAGAGTTAAGGCCATACGGCTTTCTCTAACACTCAACCAGGAGTAAAACTGCGTTACAAAAAACACTACAAATTTACAAAGTACACTACAATTTTACACACAAAACTGAATAAGATAATAATAATAATAAAATGTAAGCAACAAGTAAGTACAAATCAGACATAATATATAACATACAGAAAGAAAGAAAAAAGCATAATAAAATATGAACAGCAGGTCAAAATAAATGAGACATACAAAGTATAAAAAAATAGGACAATTATTGATATAATAATAATAATAATAATAATAATAATAAAAATAAGAATAGTAATAATAGTAATGACAATAATAATGACAATAATAATAATAATAATAATAATAATAATAGTAATAGTAATAAAATAGTGCAGTGCAATTACACTCAATAATGACAATAATAAACACAACTAATAAAAAACAATAATTAATAATAATAATAAGTAAAACTGCGTTACAAAGAACACTACAAATTTACAAAGTACACTACAATTTTACACACAAAACTGAATAAGATAATAATAATAATAAAATGTAAACAACAAGTAAGTACAAATCAGACATAATATATTACATACAGAAAGAAAGAAAAAAGCATAATAAAATATGAACAGTAGGTCAAAATAAATGAGACATACAAAGTATAAAAAATAGGACAATTATTGATATAATAATAATAATAATACTTACTTACAACAAATGGCTTTTAAGGAACCCGAAGGTTCATTGCCGCCCTCACATAAGCCCGCCATCGGTCCCTATCCTGTGCAAGATTAAGCAAGTCTCTATCATTATACCCCACCTCCCTCAAATCCATTTTAATATTATCCTCCCATCTGCGTCTCGGCCTCCCTAAAGGTCTTTTTCCCTCCGGTCTCCCAACTAACACTCTATATGCATTTCTGGATTCGCCCGTACGTGCTAAATGCCCTGCCCATCTCAAACGTCTGGATTTCAAGTTCCTAATTATGTCAGGTGAAGAATACAATGCGTGCAGTTCTGTGTTGTGTAACTTTCTCCATTCTCCTGTAACTTCATCCCGCTTTGCCCCAAATATTTTCCTAAGCACCTTATTCTCAAACACCCTTAACCTATGTTCCTCTCTCAGAGTGAGAGTCCAAGTTTCACAGCCATATAGAAGAACCGGTAATATAACTGTTTTATAAATTCTAACTTTCAGATTTTTGGACAGCAGACTGGATGATAAGAGCTTCTCAACCGAATAATAACACGCATTTCCCATATTTATTCTGCGTTTAATTTCCTCCAGAGTGTCATTTATATTTGTTACTGTTGCTCCAAGATATTTGAATTTTTCCACCTCTTCGAAGGATAAATCTCCAATATTTATATTTCCATTTCGTACAATATTCCCGTCACGAGACATAATCATATACTTTGTCTTTTCGGGATTTACTTCCAACCCTATCGCTCTACTTGCTTCAAGTAAAATTTCCGTGTTTTCCCTAACCGTTTGTGTATTTTCTCCTAACATATTCACGTCATCTGCATAGACAAGAAACTGATGTAGCCCGTTCAACTCCAAACCCTGCCAATAATAATAATAATAATAATAATAATAATAATAATAATAATAATAATAATAATAATAGTAATAATAATAATAATAATAAAAATAAGAATAGTAATAATAGTAATGACAATAATAATGACAATAATAATAATAATAATAATAATAATAATAATAATAATAATAGTAATAAAATAGTGAAGTGCAATTACACTCAATAATGACAATAATAAACACAACTAATAAAAAACAATAATTAATAATAATAATAATAATAACAAGGAGCTTCCTAAATTAAATTAAGCACGATCACTTAAAATAACATTAAAATAAATCTATTCTGTATCTCAACCCTAAGTTGGAACTAAGACCCACGAGTGTGACAGGTTCATACCTGCACAAGTACCTTTCGGCACTACACTTATTTCGCTGTCAACTCACTCACTGCACTGATTCTACCTGATTTCACTAACACTTCTATCCATTTCACTGTTCAAATACTTTGCACAGCCACTTCACTGACACAAACACACTTCACTTACGCAATAGACTTCACTGACACAACACACTTCCTCACTGATACAACACTTCAAATAACAAGATATCAATTACACCCTTTAAATATAGTGTGTATAATATACTACCGTCTATTAGTGAAGTCCTTAAACCTATCACTTGGCTTCCTAGGTTGATACAGGCTACAGATCCTATGTTTACGCTGTGATAATCGATTCTGACAGTCATTTTAATGAAATATTCCATGCTATTGTGTTCTTTATTTTCCTTTCGGGGCTTAGCAGACCTTCAACTCTCCAGGCGCGAGGCGTCTTCCGTTCTAGCTGGATTGGATGGAGTGAAAACTTTTCAGAAGTCTTTGCACTGAGAGACGTTTCTCTCATTAGTGGACTGTAATGCTCTGTTGCCATCAAAGTAAAAAATTGCAGAAAGCTGCGGGTCGCTTTTATGTTAAAGGTCGTTGAAAAGAAGGCAAGCCAACTGTAAGCATAAAATTAAAAATAAGTCGCAACTCATGTTGCCATGGTAATCATGAGAAAGTCTTCAATTGTATAAATATTTAGTGCATATACTCGTATGGAACATGAAAGCTGCTTGCCAGACATTATTATTTGGCAATATGATTTCTATTAAGAACTTCCAACTGCTAGAAACGAATTTGATCAATATTGGATAGTTGGTTGGTCAGTCTTTCTGTCTGTCATTTATCAAAACAGTTGTCCCGTAGAAGAGGGTAAAGTCGATCAAAATGTGCAACTTTTTAATGATATTGAGGTTGTGCAATGGAGCGAAGTTCCTCAGAGAATAGCATTTTGTCGTCATATCCTTCACTTATGAAGACACGTTACAAGAACTGAATTGCAATCTATAAAAAACTGTTTTTTTTAATTTGACTTGTGATCGAAGTTACCTGCTTAAATAGGGTAAATTCGATCACCATTGAATTTTTAGTTTAAGATCGATTTTAAAATATTGCGGCGTAAAGTCGATCAATATTTATGTTTAAAAAAAATAAGTATATTACATATATTTTATTTCTTATAAGGGGTGTAGAAAACAATAATAATCTTCAATATATGCCTATAGAATTATATAGTGTATCTTTTGTTACTGTGATCATACTATTCGATAAAATTAGGCCTATAGGTCTCCACTGTACAATCGTGACTATGATTGCCAACTTATAAAACACATTTTAATACTTCACATACCAACAAACAAAGATTTAATAATTCAAAATTTACATTGAAATACCACCCTTCAATTATAATCTAAAATGCAATTCAACATTGCTTAGGTATATATCAGATGTTATTTGAAATCTTCCCCTCCTCATGTCACTTTAGAAACAACGTTGTTCCTATAGTCAGGTACAGAGGGGTGTACAAAATATGTTCCTTTGGCAGTTCTTCTCTTACGCAAGAAATTCACCATAATTTCGTCTTCCTCTTTCCCCACTATCCCATCAATATAAGCTATACTATGACACTTCTCTGTTTATAAGTGTTAGTTGGAGGTATTTCGGTGAACAATTTATTCTTCCTGCTGGTCCTATCTGTTTCGAGTAGGTCGATGACATGATCGACTTAAACCTACAAAGGTACAAGCTTTTTAAAATAATAAGTTTCAATACTAACATTTACGAACTGCGAAACTATTATTTCAGGATACAGTCTCAATGAAAAGTAGGCCTGTCAGCATAACAAAATTTTAACAAGTAACTGATAAAATAAATAATTTTCAATAAAAATCGCAAATGATCGATTTTACACCAACTGATCGACTTTACCCACTTCTACGGTAGTTCATTTCGTCACATTTTACCCTTACGACATAGTTTTCACTTCGTCGCACTTCTTTTAAAATGTAGGCACGTACAGACTTCAAGACGCTTGGTTTGACAACACTGTACATTTCAGCGCATTCACTTAGTCATACTGGTAGTGATTAATAGTGAAATGACTGTGTGTATGGATGAGATTAAGGCATGATCGTTGCTTCAATGTAGGCTCAAACCATTTTTAGGGAATTTATTTTAAGCAAAGCCATTAGTAGTGAGTATTTAAACGTGTTCATAACAAGTATGCGCCAAAACAGTAGGCCTACTAAAAATGTTTATTGAACTGAAAATTTGTACAATTTCTATACAGTATATAGGCCCTACACAGTGGCCCAAGAAAGTGCACGAAATTAGAAATACTTTATTTTCGGAAATAATCCGTGGCGCCACAGCCCTTGAAGGGCCCAGACCGACCAGCCGGCTGCTGGCCTCACGCTCACGTGCCGAAGCTGAGGTGGACGATCATTCAGAATACAACTAAACCAACTAAAGTGAGATTCAGAAATATAAACAGGGAATCATTAAATGATTATGAAATAAATCTTAAAAATGAAACATGGGAATCAGTATACAGTCAAAGTGGTATGAACAGTAAATTCAACGAGTTTCATAAAACATTTCTAAATATTTTTGAAACCAGTTTTCCTGTAAAGTATAAAAATGAAACAATATGTAACAATAGATGGATTACACAAGGTATTAAAATCTCATGCAATTCTGGGGAAATTCCACAGATAGTAACAATATATTTCTATTACAAAAAAGAGTAATTAGAATAATAGTAGGTGCCAAATCTAGGGAATCGTGTAGGACTATTTTCAAAAATCTACAAATAATGCCCATGGCTTGTCAGTATATCTTTTCATTAATAATCTTCCTCGTATGTAATCGTGAAAACTTTGTAACTAATTCAACAGTTCATAGCATAAATACACGTCAAAAACATGACTTTCATACTCCATCGGCAAGTCTATCGTGCTATCAAAAAGGAGTGCGTTATATGGCAGTAAAAATATTTAATAGCCTCCCTATCGATATAAAAAATGAAACTCAAAACATAAAATTATTTAGGGCCAAATTAAAGAAGTACCTAATTTCTCACGCCTTCTATTCTGTAGGTGAATTCATGACATTCAATAACACTTCATGAAATTGATACTAAAACTTTGTGTTGTACTAGTAGACTATATTGTAAATCTCGTCTGTATATATTTCATCTAGACTGTGACTATAAATTAAGATTTTATAATAGTATTAAGTTTTTTGACTTGTTCCATATTCTAGCTGTAGCATGTATGAATACCATGGAATGTTAATAAATACAATACAATACAATACAGGTATCGTGTGGTTAGCATGATGATCCTCCCAGCCGTTATAGCTGGCTTTCGCAACCGTTTTTCGCTATCTTAGCTTCCCAAGTGCGTCACGATGCTGGGTGGGCGCCGGTCCCATACACTGGCCGAAATTTCATGAGAAAATTTTCGGAAATACGTAACATTAATTTATAATGAATACACTGTTGGAAAGAGTAGACTTTAAAGATGAGCAGGATTTTTTATTATGTTTTTTGAGGCTCAATTAAAATCTTATGGAAGTCAATACACAATGATTTGAAAAATGTGGTTTCTCAAGACAAATTATTACTTCAAAATGCGGAAACTGAATATTGTTAAAATTAATAATAATTAAGGGTGTTTCAAACAATCAAAATTAAAAATGATACTCTATGTGACCGCCATTTGCCCGCACAACCATTTGTAGGCGTCTTCTCCATTGTCCAAAAGCACTGGATATCTGTCTTTGATCAAGCCGGTCCCAACATTCAGGAAGGCGTTGTCTTAAATGTTCAATATTACGAATTCTTATTTTGTAGTTCACTCCATACAAAGTAGTCCATAGGATTAAGATCTCGTTTGAAACTCCAGCGGAAACCAACAGAGAATCTGAGAAATGCGATCTTTCACGCAATAATCTCTCAGGAGGGATATCATGTCCGTATCTTGCTAATCAATCGTTGTACACTTGAAACAGACCATTCTCGCTGAGCGTGGTTCCTTACAATTTGACGAGTAGATAAATTATCATATTGGTGCAAATGTTTAATGAAAATCTTGTCTTCGTTCGTTAAGCGACCCGTTATTCACAAAATGAGAACTCAAAACGGAAGAAAACAAATGACGATACCACAACAAACGGCTTGGCCTGCTGAACTCGTAATGCTTAGTTCGGCATAAACGATCGATTTTACACGGTCTTGCAAGAATAAAAAAAAATAATGTTTAATAAATGGTAAAAAATTAAATATTACAGTATTTTCGAGATCAACAACGACTGTGAAATTTGCCTGTGAAATCAACTTTCAAGTGAAATCATTAGCTTCTGTAATATTATTATTGTTGTTTAGTCAACTGTCCGAAGAGAGGTTCGAACCTCATAAGAGACACCAATAACACCTCATTCGTCAGGCAACTAAGCCAGGAGGTAATGGGTTAGCACAGTGTAGTATATACAGTCACGAAGCTCAATACGTAGTAAATATGCATCCATAGATAGTTGCTAACCACTGGGATCGCTACTATCGCCTCATTATAAACAATGCGAAATAGTACCTGCAAGTCTATTGCTCCTAGCACCCTCACAACTCAAGCTTCGTCACTGTATATACTAGACTGTGCATATACAGGGACATCATTTTATTTTTACTTCAGTTTTTATTGTACCTGAGGTTTTGAATGTACTTCACTCCCACCCCTTCCACTAAGGAAGTTCCAACTCCACACAGAACCAAGACCGCAGATAGTAAGCAGTACTGAGTTACTGGGTATAGTACGTTCCAGAAATATGTTCGCGTTTTCCAGTGACGAAAGAGCTTTCAATATTGAATCATGTTTTCGCACAGGTACTGTCCGTTTGCCTACGTCGCATCCCGATTTCCCCCACCTGCTTCTGCTCGCCCCTCTGTAAAAGCTGGGCTGTCTTAGCTCTTTTCTGAAAACATTAATTTCTCTTAGGAATTGGACGTTTACGTAATTTTATACAGCTGTTTAATTTTTACTTAAATAAAAGGGCCTCGTTAAGTAATTAACTGTCTCGTGATTTCCTCCCTTTCTACAATCCTGCGGCATAACCACTTGGACGGACAGTAGATAGCATGTCTGAGTAATTTTATATTTTCGGGTCGGGCAGAAGTGAAGATTGAATTCACAGTACGTAGGGTAGGTACAGAATTATTTCAACATAAGTTACTAGTACGAAGGACGAAACTGGCAATTGGAATTAGATGCAATAGTCTATAGTGCGATAATATGCACAAAATAACTGAAGCCTGTATCGAAATGAACGGCCACCATTTTCAAAATTGTGTTTCAATATTCATGTTATGATTATTTTTCAATTTAACTTCTTTCTCTATATTGTACGCTAATGTGCTGTAGACAGTATAAATACACTGCATAATGAATACGTTCGCATGGATAACTCACTTCGTGAGTAAAAACACTTATTCTTAATACAGTACTGTACTTTGATTAAAGAAAAACCTAATGAAAATTATCAAACTCAAAATCGCGATATTTCCTAGTTTACGTAAATGGATGAACTACTTTTCTTCCATCCTATACCTAGTAGAGTGATTTGTGTTTTACGCCAGTATCATGGAACTCCAGTCTTGGAGGGGGGAGCAAGCGGTGTTTCCGGTTCTCTAATGGTATAGACAGGTTAATATTAAAAATGTTAGTAAAAATAAAATGATGTCCCTGTATTATGTATCAACAATACAACATTGACTTCTGATAAACGAACTTCACCATGGATACCTACGTACATGCGCAATATCGCTGCGAGAATTTCAACACTGTTTGTTTTGGCGCATGCCGTGTTATAAATAAATGTTTTTTAGAGTTTTGAATAAATAGCCAATAGTGTACTTTTGCTTTTTAAAATTTTACAAACATGGAATTTGAAATAATACGAAGTAATAAAGGGCAATAAAATTTTAGTTTATAGTGGCAATAAATATAGGAATATGCGGCAACAGAAAAGTTGTATTGTGAGGCAACATTTCGCAGAAGGCTGTAGGCTAGTTTGGAAACAGACCTTTAAAAACAGAAATATTTAATCGTTGATGAAACGGGATATGAAGACCATGATAACGTTCCACCACGTTATAGAAAACCATAACAAAAAATAATATGCCATTTCAAAGAAAGGGGAGAGATTATTTTATTTGCGAAAACTTTAAAGTTGATTATGGCCGAATTTAAAGAAAGTAAGGCTTGCTCCCATTACTTTTTGCAGAATTCTGCGGACCTCTGAACAAAGAACTAAGGAAGGGACTAGTGAAGGTCTTTCTGTGGAGTGTGGCATTGTAAGTGGCATAAACACGGACATTACGACGAAGTGAAAGAAGTGAATAGAGGCATTTGAAATATAGATATGGAGAAGAATGGAGCGCGTGAAATGGATAGAAATA
Source organism: Periplaneta americana (assembly GCF_040183065.1). Classification (NCBI taxonomy): domain Eukaryota; kingdom Metazoa; phylum Arthropoda; class Insecta; order Blattodea; family Blattidae; genus Periplaneta; species Periplaneta americana. The sequence goes on along the minus strand of NC_091129.1, from coordinate 4,191,805 downwards.
ATGATGCTGAAACTGACCAGGAAGAGAAAAAGAAATTGACTGGGTCTCTGGCTGAGAAGAAACTGCCTACGGAAGGCTAGACTGGAAAATATGGTGAACGGGAGAAGAGTTCGGCGTACAACAAGATATCAGATGATAAACGACATTAAGATGTATGGATCATATGAGGAGACTAAGAGGAAGGCAGAAAATAGGAAACATTGTAGAATGCTGGGTTTGTAGTGAAAAACCTGATCTTGGGTAGAAAATTATGAATGAATTTATAAAACCGTCATGTTTGAGAAGTTATTACGGCAGCACAGACGCGATAGTAGTAGTAGTAGTGGTGGCAGCAGTAGCAGGAGCAGTTGTAGTTGTAGTAGTTGTTACAGTAGTAGTAGTAGTTGTTGTTGTTGATGTAGTAGTAGCAATTGTTGTTGTAGTAGTTGTTGATGTAGTAGTAGCAATTGTTGTAGTAGTAGTAGTTGTTGATGTAGTAGTAGCAATTGTTGTTGTAGTAGTTGTTGATGTAGTAGTAGCAATTGTGTACTAGTTGTTGATGTAGTAGTAGCAATTGTTGTGTAGTAGTTGTTGATGTAGTAGTAACAATTGTTGTAGTAGTTGTTGATGTAGTAGTAGCAATTGTTGTAGTAGCTGTTGATGTAGTAGTAGCAATTGTGTACTAGTTGTTGATGTAGTAGTAGCAATTGTTGTGTAGTAGTTGTTGATGTAGTAGTAGCAATTGTTGTTGTAGTAGTTGTTGATGAAGTAGTAGCAATTGTTGTTGTAGTAGTTGTTGATGTAGTAGTAGCAATTGTTGTTGTAGTAGTTGTTGATGTAGTAGTAGCAATTGTTGTTGTAGTAGTTGTTGATGTAGTGGTAGCAATTGTTGTATAGTAGTTGTTGATGTAGTAGTAGCAATTTTTATGTAGTAGTTGTTGATGCAGTAGTAGCAATTGTTGTGTAGTAGTTGTTGATGTAGTGGTAGCAATTGTTGTATAGTAGTTGTTGATGTAGTAGTAACAATTGTTGTAGTAATTGTTGATGTAATAGTAGCAATTGTTGTGTAGTAGTTGATGTAGTAATAGCAATTGTTTTGTAGTAGTTTTTGATGTAGTAGTAGTGGTGGTAGTGGTAGTAGTAGTAGTAGTAGTAGTAGTAGTAGTGGTGGTAGTGGTAGTAGTAGTAGTAGTAGTGGGTGCATGGTAGTAGTGGTAGTAGTAGTAGTAGTAGTAGTAAGTAGTAAGTAGTAAGTAGTAGTGAGGTTGTAGCTAAAATATAGGTAAGACAGTTCCATGAGATAATATTTTTCCAGTTTATTATATTTTTTCAAAGTTTTGGTGAATTCAAAATCTGTTGAGATGTAGCTTTATGTGCAATGAATTTAAGGAATGAATGTGGAGAATTTCTTAAGACCATTTATACAAGATGCAATAAGGAAAAGACCAAAAACGAGATTGTATTTCCCTTTGTACTAGACTGACATAAAATATACTTATGTTCTTTTGTATTAGATTTGAGTTTAATGGTTAATATAAGCAAGAATCTTCATGTAAGGAGCATGACGAAAATATTTGCTGTCGGCGTAAAGTAAAGCGCACAAATTTATCAGTGCACGTAGCTGCATCTGCTTGGTATGCAAAGCGACTACGGGCAGAATTCCTGAGGCTGGGAACCGAACTGAGATTTCCTGCGATTCCCGTCCATCACACAAATGCTCCGACATTACTTGGAATTGGGTCAGTATCGATTCCTTCCATTTCATTAATCATAATAATTTCGACATCCATCTTCACATTAGTAGCAGTCAGGCTAGTGGCTGCTTGTGACGTGTATGTCGTGTCATGCAGGCGTTGTGTAACTGGCGCTCCTTACAGCGTCAGTTGGTACTATTGAAACGTTCGGTAAGGACAGCACAGTTCCATAACATGCTGACACTAGCTGGACTCGAGATGACTCCGTAAACTTAGGCAAACGTTGATTCAATACGCACCCTATATGCCAGAGATGGGCATCGTGCCTCACTTGAGCATTTGTGCCTCACTGACCTTCACAGAGCTTATCGCTCTGAGTGACATCGTCTTCACAGTCCCCGTTCCTCCATCACGTAGCTCCTAGGCGTGGGCAGGTTCTATATCATATATATTATATTATTTTAACGTACCGAAGTACATATGATATTTCATGCAGTTATTCTGCGTCATCATACGATGAAAGAGTAATGGAACGGAGAAAAATTCTCTCCGGCGCCGGGATTTGAACCCGGGTTTTCAGCTCTACGTGCTGACGCTTTATCCACTAAGCCACACCGGATTCCACCCCGGCGTCGGACAGAATCGTCTCATTTTTAAGTTCCAACTCTTGGGTTCCCTCTAGTGGCCGCCCTCTGCACTACGTCATAGATGTCTATGAACCTAGGACCGAAGTCGACACATGTGCTGAGGTGCACTCGTAATGAGTGACTAGTTGGCCGGGATCCGACGGAATAAGCGCCGTCTTAAATCACGAAGTGATTTACGCATATCACATATATATATATATATATATATATATATATATATATATATATAATATTAATTTAATGTACCGAAGTACATATGATATTTCATGCAGATATTCTGCGTCATCATACGATGAAAGAGTAATGGAACGGACGACGCCGGGGTGGAATCCGGTGTGGCTTAGTGGATAAATCGTCAGCACGTAGAGCTGAAAACCCGCATTCAAATCCCGGCGCCGGAGAGAATTTTTCTCCGTTCCATTACTCTTTCATCGTAGGTTCTATATCAGTTTCATAAGCAATATCAGTGGTGGCATAATGGCATTATCAAAGCAGTGTGTACGCGCTAGAAAACGATTATTTCATGAGAAATGGGAGGAAGAGTTTTTTTTTTTTTTGCTGTTTAGAAGGGGAGAACATACGATGTATGTTATGCTCGAAAATCCTATTAGGCATTAATAAATTTAATATACAACGACATTACTCCTTATGTCATAAAGAACATGCTGATTAAGAGGGTAAGACAAATTAATAGTAATATACGTTACAAGAGCGGTATGTTGACGTTTTCATGGTCGAGGAAAAGATTGAAAAAGCGAAACGTAGTTGAGCTTTTTTAATTTCCGAGAACATGAAAACAAACATACCGCTCGTGTATCGTACATTATTTTGTGCGAAGATCGTTTATTATATACCTGAAAGACGAATTTATAATTAGTTGCAATAAAATCTCCATCTTGGTTTCTGTTTAATGACGCCAACTTCGGAACACCAAAATATCTTTCTTCAACATGTTGCTATAAAATGTTTTCTGTGTTTACTGTACTCCAGCAGGCCGTGATTTACGTCTGTCTTTTTTTTTTCCCCCAGTCTATAAATGCGAACTTAAAACAAACGGTAAGGTTATGTAATGATTTATTTTTAATTTTAATATTTCAACAATATTATTTATATAACATATTGCAGTAATAACATCGGCATCTGGAATCTCGTTGATTTTTTCACGGCTTCCTTAATGTTACTTGTATCAGGAATGCAATAAGTTTCGTGGAGTAGTAGACTTTAGTAAATTTTTGCAAATATTTAAAAACAATAATTAACATTGCAATTTAGGTGAAATTGCAGTGGTAAGTTTCCAATTTATAATTATTACTATGTTGAACGTCTTTAAAAATAATATGTTAAAAGCCTAAAGCAGTAAAATGAATGTCGCGCTTAAGCGGTAAAAAGTGGGAAATTGTTATTTGTGTTACGTTGGGAATACTGAATGTGGTATTTCACACTTACCGCGTATTGGTTCTGTGCGGAAAACAAGCAAATACGCACGATCTCGCACAAATGTTATTTTTCGTACTATTCTGAAGAAAATTTATGATCTTAACATTTGCGTAGTATACTAAATATGACATTATACATTAAACACGCTGCATTAAAAGGTACGCGGAATTAAGTATTGTCTGTACGTATTATTTCCAAAAGAAATTTATAAAAAAAAAATACCAAATGTGCGTAGAAAACGAAATATTATTTTCTGAAATTATTTTAGTCGAGAACGTGCAAATCTATTAAGTAATCTTGAGAAACGCCAGAATATTCAAGAAAATAAACGTAGAAAACGTGATGGAATATTATTGGCTAGTTACGCAATTCTTCGTCTGTGATTTAAATCAATTCATTGATGGAGAAATAGTAAAGAGGTTTATGATTAAAGCTGCCGAATTAATGTGCCAAATTGAATAAAAGTTTTCGAGTCTCTCACGTTAACCAAGCGCTTTCCTAATAATTCTTCACTGACCGCCTTAGCGATTACGATAAGGTGACGCAGGTCACAGCAGTTTATATTTCCCATCCTACTCTGCAGTCTCCTCTCCTAGTAAACAAACTATTTCAAATCGAGTGCCTCACGTAACCGAAAATTGTGCTCATGTATGTATGCTATATGCAGGTATTGTTCCATTCCGGCAGATGCCTTTTGTGAATACGATGCTGACAGGAAGGCCATTTTGTCTTAGCCCTGACAGAAGTTGTGTTGGTACTTCATTTCCTTCCCACTGTTATGCTAGTATGTATGTATACAAGACACAGATAACCATTCCAATGAGCCAGTGATGTCAAATCAAGCGCATTTTTCTGACCTTGACGTCATGCGCCGACATCAAGCGCTAAGTATGGAAAGAGGAAGGGTTTTGTATATGAATAAGCAGCCTGTTGGATTAAGAAAACAGCGGTGCACAAACTTCAGACGGAGCGTGAAATTTTATGTCGTTATTTGTATATGGCTTCTTTCTGTTTGTTATTATCTATATTGACTATAAAACAAAAGTACTAACACCAATTTTTTAATATTGCACTTATGTTTTAAATGTTAATAACATAATAAAGAGTTAAGAAGGAATATTCGGTTAAAGTCCATAGTAGTATAATATTATACTGTACTAAATGGATGAAACACATCATTCATAAAGAAAGTGATATCCCAATAAAAGGAGATTGAGTATGACATGATAAGTTGGAATTGATGATGGCATCTTTAGCTTTATAAAATTAATAAATAAACTAATCAAAACAATATTACAGTACAAAGCAAAGTTACCTAGGTGCTGTATATGTTTTAAGTGCAACTAATATTCCATAACAAAACTGTTATCGCATTATGCTTCTAAGGTGATATTTGTGAGCAACTTCCTATCATCAGAATATTAAATTATTTTCTCGAAATATGCTGGAGCTATAGAGCTGACATTTTTACAACACATGGGCACATATCTTCTGTTTATGATGTAACAGTAGTTGCTTTGTTAATTCATTTCCTTACAAACAATTTCCTTGGGAATATTTTCAAAATTTTCGATACACTATCTTCAGTAATACGTATACACGGTATATTAGATTTACGAAAACATTCTGTAAGGCTACTAAATAAATAGGCCTATACCTGAAAATTTCACTTTTCTATAAAAAAAGTTGAGAAAATATATCTTTCGAATAAAAAAAAAAAACAAACTTGTGAAAAATGAGCATTAAAATTAAAACTTACATTCTTATAATGCATTTATGCTTCTCAGGCAAATCTAAAAATTACCATGGATACAGTTTCAATAAGTTCTCTTCCCTTTATCTATTGAATCAGTGCTGGCCATCCCTGAATATAGCTCGACCAAGCGGCATATACTACCTCTTTCGTCTGTCTCTTTGCTTTCCGCTGTAAAGCGGTCAGGCTCTCCTGAGCTCTAAAGCGCGCGCTTGCTTCTATGGGCATCAGTTGACATGCCTGCTATAAGCAGTGGCGTTCCGCTGCACCTCTGAAATAGACATACATCGCAAACGAGTTTTACAATAATTATGTAGCCGCTACTCTAGCATGAACACCACTGAAAACCGGAATACACAATACAGGCGAGTCAAGTTGCACGTGCACTGTTCTAGTGGGGTTAGAAGACTTAGTTTCGTTGTGACTACGAATAAAGGACGGGATGACGTTAATGGAATTCAATGTACCATTCCCAAATAGCCTAAGCATTAAGGTCTAACTCAAATGATTCACATCGATAACCCTTTCATACTTAGGTTTACACTGCTAATCACATGTTTGTTATTCTCCGCGCTGATCGATTTATAGTAATAATAATGATTATTATTGATATAATAATACATTTTTATACTATATCACTCATAGTCTTTTGTTTATTCTTATATAATTGCAATGCAGTTGGGTACAAATATATTTTGGGAGTACGATAGCAAAAAGATTGAATATCACTGCTGTACATAATCTGTTCAATTTATGTAGATAATCGTCATTACCACAACGTTAATGATCAACGAAGTGGATAGATTGTAATATGTATTGATTATTAATTCTTGTAATTTTTAATTCCAACATCCATTTTATTTTAGAGTATATATACAATAAGTATAGGACATTCCTAATAGCATCTTAAATTTTAATTTTACAAAAGAAAGTTATATACAATAGTAATATACGTTACAAGAGCGGTATGTTGACGTTTTCATGGTCGAGGAAAAGATTGAAAAAGCGAAACGTAGTTCAGCTTTTTTAATTTCCGAGAACATGAAAACAAACATACCGCTCGTGTATCGTACATTATTTTGTGCGAAGATCGTTTATTACATACCTGAAAGACGAATTTCTAATTAGTTGCAATGAAATCTCCATGTTGGTTTCTGTTTAATGACGGCAACTTCGGAAAACCAAAATATATTTCTTCAACATTGTTGTTGTAAAATGTTTTCTGTGTTTACTATACTCCAGCAGGCCGTGATATACGTCTGTCTTTTTTTTCCCCCAGTCTATAAATGCGAACTTAAAACAAACGGCAAGGTTATGTAATGATTTATTTTTCATATTAATATTTTAACAATATTATTTATACAGGGACATCATTTTACTTTTACTAACATTTTTAATATTAACCTGGCTATACCTTTAGGGAACCGGAAACACAGTTTGCTACTCCCTTCCACGACAGTAATTCGATGATACTGGCGTAAAACACAAACAATCACTCTACTAGGTATAAGAGGGTAGAAAAGTAGTTCATCCATTTACGTCAACTAGGAAATATCGCGATTTTGAGTTCGATCATTTTCATTAGATTTTTGTTTAATCAAAATACATTACTGTATTAAGAATGTGTTTTTACTCACGAACTGAGTTATCCATGCGTACGCATTCATTATGCAGTGTATATTATACTCTCTACAGCACATTAGGGTACAATTTAGAGAAAGAAGATAAATTGAAAAATAAACGTAATATGAATATTAAAACATATGTTTGAAAATGGTGGCCGCTCATTTCGATACAGGCTTCAGTTCTTTTGTGCATATTATCGCACTATAGACTATTGCATCTAATTTCAATTGCCAGTTTCGTCCTTCGTACTAGTAACTCATGTTGAAATAATTCTGTACCTACTCTATAAAAGAGTACCTTACGTACTGTAAATTCAATCTTCACTTCTGCCCGATCCGAAAAGCTAAAATTATTCAGACATTCTATCTACTGTCCGTCCAAGTGGTTATGTCGCAGGGTCGTAGAAAGGGAGGAAATCACGTGAAAATTAATTACTTAACGAGGCCCTTTATTTAAGTTATTTTAAACAATTGTATGGGTATAATATTACGTAGACGTCCAATTCCTAACAGAAATTATTGTTTTCAGAAAAGAGCTCAGACAGCCCAGCCACTAGCCTTTACAGAGAAACAAATAGAAGCAGGTGGGGAAACCGGGATGTGACGTAGGCAAATTGACGACAGTACCCGTGCGAAAATGATTCAATATTGAAAGCTCTTTCGTCACTGGAAAACGCGAACTAATTTTTGGAACGTACTGTTTACTGTGACCGTAAGGCTATTATGACTCTTGGATCTGTGTAGAGGACGGTTGTACTTCATTAGTAGAAGGGGTGGGAGTGAAGTACATTCAAAAACTCAGGTACAATAAAAATTTGAAGTAAAAATAAAATGATGTCCCTGTATAACATATTGCAGTAATAACATCGGCATCTGGAATCTTGTTGATTTTTTCACGGCTTCCTTAATATTACTTATATCAGGAATGCAATAAGTTTCATAATTAACATTGCAATTTAGGTGAAATTGCAGTGGTAAGTTTCCAATTTATAATTATTACTATGTTAAACGTCTCTAAAAATAATATGTTAAAAGCATGAAGCAGTAAAATGAATGTCGCGCTTAAGCGGAATAAAGACGGAAATTGTTATGTGTGTTAGGTTGGGAATACTGAATGTGGTATTTCACACTTACCGCGTATTGGTTCTGTGCGGAAAACAAGCAAATACGCACGATCTCGTACAAAAGCTATTGGAGATAAGAAACACAATATTATTGTTCGGAGAAAGTTAGTTATTGAGGGTTTTACAGTAAATATTTTTCTTTAAACGGCACCCTATATTAAAATTTACATATTCCGAATCTCCATTAAATTTAACGTATAGTATGAAAGTGTAGAAGTATTACCAATTCATCCGTTTTATGTCCTTCAACTATTTGTTAAACCCGTTTCGTGGACTTCAATTTTATGATAAATAGGTCTAGGTGTGTAAAACCATGTTGAGTAGGGCTTAGAAGTAAATAAAACTCTAAGACTAACCAAAATTTACAACAGATGCTTAAAATGAGAACCATACACAGCCAGACAATATCCCAGTCTATCACGAAAATTGTCTATTGTAGGTATGTATGAGATGTGACAGATCAATTGCATAACTGTAAGAAAGACAATTTTATATATATAATTTGAACTGGTAATGGATATTACGGAGAAAACGGCTGAACGGATTTTAATAAATGACGCCTCATTTTGAAGCTTGGAACTCAAAGTTTTTCAGAAAAAATAGTAGTTTTCAGGGAAATGACAATTTTTCAACATAATTTTCTTATTTTCCAAGATCCCTCTGTCGTCAGTTTTGAGAACTAGATAATTGCATTTCAGACTAAAACAAAACACAGACTACAGTAAACAATATTACACGAAGGCCATGATCTGCAAGAATGTTGACATATTTAGAGCTCAAATTAATTGGTTATTAAAAACATAACATACTAAAAATAATTTACAGGTTCGATTCTGTGGTGTGTAATATTCTGGGTACAGCTGTGTATTGGATATTAAAAACTATAAAACTTGAGGTGGTTTGATGACATTATTACAATTATAAATGAAATATTATTGTAGTTAATGCCGTGATGTGACTATTTTTCATTAAATATACATATTAATTCTATATTGATGATATGAAAGTGAAAAGGTTTGGGGTTATATAAGTAGATGTAGAGAATGACTTAAATTATATTTTGATTTCTATACTTTACTGACTGGAGGCTATATAGAGTATGTAGTATATGTTACTGCAAGCTATAAAACTTACGTAGGATAATAATATTATTAAAAATCAAATATTTTTATAATTATTAATCAGGTGGAGTTGGGTCTTTTTCATATATTTAATGGCGGTGTGGTGTAGATATTTATATGCGTGGTTCTCTTCAGTATTGGCTCGAGAGAGAGTATCTTTCATTATTATGGAAGCAAATAACTTTAAGAATGTCTGGTATTATTCATTGCAAATAAATCTGAAAAATGTTTATTTGAACTTGTAATGAACTTAGTTTGTAGCATTTGCTGCACAGGCCACTAGTTTTTTATAATTGCAAATCATTTTTTTTTGCACATTAGCGTAAACTAATTAGTATTTTAACTTCGCTGCTTAAATAATACCCAGCGTTTGCTTTGATGATGATGATGATGATGATGATGATGATGATGATGATGATGATGATGATGATGATGAAGAAGAAGAAGAAGACGAACACCAAAACAGATACGTCGTCTTTAAAGAATACAAACCAACTTTCTTATGAATAGTAGGCCAGTGTTCAATTTTCGTGCCGCACTGCAGACTGAGTGATTGGAGTCCTTGTAGCCAGTCTCTCAACGCCGCACGATAAAGTGACAGACGCCGTTCCTTTATACCACTGATAGACGTTTCGTGCTTGCTGTCGTTCAAAAGAGTTGAGAGAGACGCTTTCTTTATACGCTATATGATCAGTTTACGATTCAGCTACGATGCCACTTAGTGCAGGATGAATATATATGTAATAATATACGAAGAGGCACTGCAAAGTTCTTGCCGGGTATGAAGATACTGTACCTCTACACAAATTTTTATAGACTCTACATAATCATCTTGTAAATCTGTAGACTTACACCAAATAACTGTATTCCAGATGACACAAGTAATGTGATTATATCAAGTAAACAATACCACCTCTTTATAAACACAATACAGTGCTAAATGTCACGAATGAATGGTTTAGTGCAAATAAACTATCACTTACTGTTGTTGAAACAAGCGCGATTAATTTTAGTGCAAATAATAATGTTCATTTTTCCTACAATATTGGATGAAATGTATCTTAAAGAATCTATAACCACAATGACTCTTATTATGGAGTTAGATACTTACTTGAACTGGAGGGCTATTCCATCTCAAATCGACCGAAATATAGAGAAAATTGACCTTGCAATTTTTAAATACAATGAAACTTTTTCTGTCCGTTGACAACTGTGATACAATGCTTTGTGCAAAGTTTGAGGCATCAGAACTTCATAGTGTTTAAATTAAAAATATTTTAATTTATCGTGTTTTCATAAAATTAGCAACTTTAAACTGTTGTGGCTCCGAAACCCTTTCACCCAATGATCAAAATCATAGTTTAATTTGATGCTAAAAAGTTAAAGTTTATATTGACATGTAAACAGTTTTTCTTACGTTTTTATGGAAATGGAGAAATTTAGACGCCTTTGCCCACGAAAAAATATTTAAAAAATATATGGTTAGATTCCTCATTGAAAGTACAAATAAACACATTTTTTACTGGACCCACGTTGCTGAGAAAGTATTGAAAAATCAAGTAAAGACAATAAATAGTACGCGCGTGAACTAACCAGCTGACTGTGAGGCGGGACTAGCCGAGGTAAGCAAGGCCAGGAGACATAAACACGTGACGTGTCGTCTAGTAGGGCATAGCTGGGCTAGCTTTATCACAGGTTTTCATAAACACAGGAGTAAAATGACCCCAACGCTCCCTTATCTTCATCTCTCGGCCAGTGCGTGCGGTACTGCGCCGTTCAAGTTAGGCGTGTGAAAATAATCTATTTAATACCCTCGAAACTTATTGCCGAGCCACTAAGCAAACAATACCGAATCCCTCTTAATAATGCAAGATTTTTTCTCAATATTTTTTTTACATTTTTACAGATGGGCAAAAAGCCTAAAAGTAAGTAAAATCAGATTTTCTGTCTCTCTGTATACAATAAAAATAAGGATTACTTCTTATCATAACCTACCAAATGTCAGCTTCAAAATGAGCTCCCGTTCAATGTTCTATAGTAAATGGTTCCAGAGTTCTGAGCTCTGAAAGAGGTTTGTTTTTATAAAATACGCTAAATTTGTCGCTCAACAATAAGAAAAGCGTTTGACTTTCGATAGTATATATTTGCAAATGCACTCTCCTCAACACCTTGTATAAATAGGGAAAAAATTAGAGTATAAAAAATGCGAGTTTTTTACTGATCGATTTCATATGGAATAGCTCTGGAAATCGCATAGAATGTAGGTCTATTACTACTGCCTGTTATGCATTAAGAGCCTGATCTACTACTGGCGATGTACAGTGTGATCCTGAAGTATACCGACAAACTCATAGGGGTGATAAAGTACACTGAATTAAACAATATTAGACAGTAAACAGCATTCCGCAAACCTTTAGTTTCTGAGATACAGGTGTTTGAGATCCCAAGAAGAAATCCGTGTTTGTCATGACTAGAACGCAAACTGCAGCACAAAGAAGATGCAAGTGTTCCCTGATAGTAGCTGCGCAACGCGCCAAATAATGTCACGCCAATATAATCTATAAACAATTAACCTAACCTCCGTACTCTCAGGGACAGAATACGGTCCTTAAATATAAAACGTTCATGCATTTTTATTCTTTTATTCGTTTATTTAACTATGCTGTATCAACTAGTATTAGGAGAAAATCCACAAACTACGTATTAGGGAAAACAGTGGAATTTTACTTGAAGCAAGTAAAGAGATGTTTGGAAGTAAATCCCGAAAAGACAAAGTAGGCTATATGATTATGTCTCGTGACCAGAACATATTACGAAATGGAAATATAAAAATTGGAAATTTATCATTTGAAAGGTGGAAAAATTGAAATATCTTGAAGATACAGTAACCTATATAAATGACAATTGGAAGGATAGTAAACGTAGAATAATGAAATTATGGGAAATGTCTGTTATTATTCGGTTGAGAAGCTTTTGTCATCCACTCCGCTCTCAAAACACGTGAAAGTTAGAATTTAAAAAACAGTTATATTACCGGTTGTTCTGTATGGTTGTGAAACTTGGACTCTCACTTTGAGAGAGGGACAGAGGTTAAGGGTGTTCGAGAATAAGGTGCTTAGTAAAATATTTGGGGCTAAGAAGGATGAAGTTACAGGAGAATGGAGAAAGTTACACAACGCAGAACTGCACGCATTGTATTCTTCATCTGACATAATTAGGAACATTAAATCCAGACGTTTCAGATGGGCAGGGCATGTAGACCGTATGGGCGAAAACAGAAATGCCGGAGGGAAAAAGACTTTGAGAAAGTCGAGACGTAGATGGGAAGATAATAAAAGAATGGATTTGAGGGAGGTGGGATATGATGGTAGAGACTGGATTAATCTTACTCAGGATAGGGACCAATGGCGGGCTTATGTGAGGTCGGCAATGAACCTCAGAGTTCCTTAAAAGCCATTTGTAAGTAAGTAAGTATTAATTACGAGGTTATTTTACGTTGATGGGATTGGTGATAGCGAGATGGTATTTGGCGTGATGAGCCCAAGGATTCGCCACAGATTACCTAACATTCGCCTTACGGTTTGGAAAAAAAAAACTCTGAAAAACCTAATCAGCCTAAGCGGGGATTTAACCCGCGCCCGACCTTAACTACTGATCGACAGGCAAGCGCCTTAGCCGACTGAGCTACGCCGGTAGCTCATGCTATTGAGAGCACGGAATAATTTTATTCCTCATGCAAATTAAGCTTTCAGGAATAACTCCCTGTAAAGTTAATTTAAATAATTTCGAGGGAAAAATTGTTCCGGGGCCTGGTATCGAACCCGGGACCTTTGGTTAAACGTACCAAAGCTCTCCCACTGAGCTACCCGGGAACTCTACCCGACACCGATACGTTTAACCAAAGGTCCCGGGTTCGATACCCGGCCCCGGAACAATTTTTCCCTCGAAATTATTCAATTTTATTCTTGTTGCGGTAATTACGTTCACTGCAGAAGTTTGCATTAAAATTGTATAGTGTTTTATTTTCTCTTCATGCGACGGGTCTTATGTTCAAAATTTCAGTGAAAAGGTCAATGTACAGGGTGTTTCACGAGGAGTTACCGTCACTTACTTTGCTTATTTCGGAAGACATTCTGAGTAGAAAATATCGTATAAACATTTGTCCTAGTGTCAATATTTTTAGAGTTACAGTAATTTGAAGTTGTTTGTAAAATACATTTTTTTTATTTTAACAGTAAAAGAGTATTACAAATAGAGACTGAACTATTTAGAAGTATCATTTCTTTAATTGGCTAGTGTTGTGAAGCTAAAAATGTGTAATTAATTGCTTTGCAATTTTTTTTTTTTTTTTCAATTTTAAACTAAAAATCACATAATTCTTGCGCACTAATCACAAAAATTGTTACAAATTATATTTTAGAAACTTAACTCTTACAGTTAACGATGTAAGAGTAATGGATCGGAGAAAAATTCTCTCCGACGCGTCGCGACGCCGGGATTTGAACCCGGGTTTTCAGCTCTACGTGTTGATGCTTTATCCACTAAGCCACACCGGATACCACCCCGGCGCCGGACAGAATCGTCTCAGATTAAGTTCCAAATCTTGGGTTCCCTCTAGTGGCCGCCCTCTGCACTACGTCATAGATGTCTATGTACGTAGGACCGATGTCCACACATGTGCTGAGGTGCACTCGTTATGAGTGACTAGTTGGCCGGGATCAGACGGAATAAGCGGCGTCTTAAATCACGAAGTGATTTACGCATATTATATATTAGGGTGGAGTGAAAAAATTAATTTCATAATTTAAATTCGGCAGGGCTTTCAAAAGTTGTCATTTAATGTCAAATGATCATGTACGAATTTTTTTTTTATTTATTTTAATATTTAGATGCGCCCCAAAGTCTTCGAAAATCTCCTTATGAATAAAAATAAGAAAAATGAGCTTTTGTTTTATTCTTTTTACTTAATTGATTATATTATCTCATTTTCAGTTTGAGAGAGGATATGGATCACAGTCGTAGCGAGATATTGGAAACGGATAAGGGTATCCCAAGTGCAAGGAGCACAACAGAATGCCCAATATCAGACACTCCAGCATAAATATCAGAAAATGTTCTTCCCACCAGTGCTGATGTACTGGGGAACTGTCAACTGTGAGATGGAACATGAAACTTGATATTCATTCAAAATAACCAAACATCAGTGATATTGCAGAAATAGTTTCCGTAGATGTTGAGAAGATGTGGAGGAAAGCATCTATTCCTCACATTTCTCATAAACGTGTAGTTGAAACAACATTTAATTACACAGTAAGTACAGAAACATATTGAAACCATTCAAAGGTAGAGAAAATGAAACGAATTACAAAACAAAAATAGAAAATACTGCAAAACTACTAATTCACAATCATTCGATATTGCCTTTTGCAAATGTACAGACTTCTCAAAATGCAAGTGTCCAAAAGACAAGAAGATTCCAAGTGATGAGCGAAGTTCATTATTGACCAGAGAACCATGAGAAAAATGGTAATTGGTGGTATTGACCTTAAAAATGACTTGGCATATTAAGAAAAAAGAGGAACGAAAGGTGAAGGAACAAAGGAGACTGGAGGTGAGTGTCAACAGAATATCGGATAAGTATTGTATCTGAAAGCAATTCAGGATTAGAAGATGGGGAAGAAAATAAGAGTAGAATTAAACCAATAACAAGAATAAAGAAAAATCAAATGAGATTGCATCTCCTAAACATGGCAAGGTGTGGCCTTTCAGATCGAGCAGCTCCCTCTAATGCTAGTACTCGTTTGCAAGACATTGGTGTTGGATATGATGGTGAGACAAGTAATATAATCGATCGTAGTAAAGTACGCAGAGAAAGGAAGAAGTTTAGACAGAAAGCTATGGAAAGATTTGCAGATAATTCCCGCCCTCTTAATGGGTTGTACTTCGATGGAAGAAAAGATCTTAAAACAGTTCAAATTAAGAAGGGTTACAAATTCCATGCATGAACTCGGAAGAACATTACACACTTGTTCAAGAGCTGTATTCAAGATACATGTCATTACAATTCCAAGTGGTGAATCAAAAATTATATCACAAGAGATGTTATCATTTTTCCATAAACAGAAACTTTCCTTATAAAACCTCAAAGTAATAGGATGTGATGGAACAAATGTAAACACTGGAGTCAAAGGTGGAGTCACATTCACTGGCAAGAAACACAGAGACACGAACCATCAGTAACAAAGAATAACAAAGAATGTAGAAGAAGAAGAAGAAGAAATATTAGATGCAATTTATTCACGACAGGAGATAAACATTGACATACTCAAATTTCCATGCCACACTCGAGCGACTGAGATTTATTTTCACCTTATAACAGAAACATCCAAAAGTGTTTGTGGGGAAGACAGGTGACATGGTTTTGTTCTTGCAGAATTACAATCAAGGTCGCTAATGAAATCATTCAATACAAAGTCTGAATATACTCCTTGAAATTTGGAAAATAAGTTGCAAAACATTAGACAAATTGTGTCACTAGTTAAATATGGTATAATATATTCACTTACTCATTTGTAATATGCACATTTGTCCAAGGACTGTCATAAGTAAATAATTATTCCATTAAAATTTAAGAATTTTTTTTTGAAAGGTGGGTATTTTAGTAGTAATTACCTAAATTAGTATGTGTAAGTGAAGTGTATGTATCAGACGTTGAAAATGACTTGAAATACGCTTTAAAATAGTAATTTGTAGATTATTATAAAAAAAATTTTAACCTTTTGTTGTTCCGATATTTGTTCTATAATTCACAGCGCTTGGGGTGCATCAAAGAATTGAGATAGAAACTTGAGATTTTCAATGAATAATACCTATATCAATACACAACTTTTGCACACCCTGCCGATTTGAAATTCAACAAAAAAATTTTTCCCTATACTTTTCACTCCACCCTATTATATATACATCGTATGATGACGCAGAATATCTGCATGGAAATATCATATGTACTTCGGTACATTAAAACAATATATGTCTTACAATTTAATTATGCATCCTAATGTACAGTCTTGAAGAATTTACAAGAGTGACGTAATTTGTAACAATTGTTGTGATAAATGCTTAAGAAAAACCTAATTTTGTAGTTAAAAATCGAAAAAAATATTGTGTTCGAAGCAATTATGTAACTCACAACACATTTTTAGCTTCAAAATGCTAGCTAATGAACTGGCACTCCTGAATAGTTCATTCTGTTACCCTTAAAACGAAAGAATAATGGTATTTTACAAACAACTTCAAATTAGTGTAACTCTGAAAATATTGAGATTAGGACAAATGTTTATATAACATTTTTTGCTCAGGATGTCTTCGGAAATAAGCTCCGTAAGTGACGGCAAGTCTTCGTGAATCACCCTGTATATACCAATCACAATAATAAAGAATGTTAGCCTATATAAAATGATAAATTTAACATTCCGTGTGATAGTGACAGACTCTGCAGCGAATTGTGAAGCTGCTCTGCCGTGTAGTTGTGAAGCCCCGGGATCGTGGCTTTGATGCCGTGCTGAATCACTGCAATTCCTGCGGCTGACTACCTGGGAGTGGGTTCAGATCTCCCTACAGCTGGTGCCTGGCACGGGCAATCAAAGCATTTAAAATCTGTACAGTAATTAATTAATTTGTAACAAGCTTAAACAATGCGTACATATTGTTCGATACTGCTACCTGTCCTGTGCATACACACTGCTGGTTCCAAAATGATTGTCAATGCTTTTGATGGAGCAACTCATTCATTAAGTGATTAATTATTGGATATAGCGTTGAATAAGTTGTTTAAATTGCGGACTATAAATCAAGAATTAACCTTTGAAAGCTGAGAAGCCGTCATAAACACATTCTGCTTAACCAAGATTGATTTCCATCCGATCACTGTCAGTTTAAAATCAGTGTGTACACAGAGAATTAAACAGCACGGAATATCATATGAAGAGTTCATGCACAGTCTACTATATACAGTCGCGAAGCTTGAGGTGTTTTTTTGCAAATCTCGTGATAAAGCGCTCCAAGCGGTTAGCAACTAGAAACAATGGACTGTCCATGGTCGACTTTGGACTGTGTCGTATTTCTATCGAGTGCTAGCTCGTTGCGTATTTCACATTGATGCTTGTGAAATGTTCGTTATTGGTTATAATGAAAATATTAATGGCTAAAACATAATAATTTGAATAATAATATGGGACAAGGAGGAGACGTTTGTAGTGCTATAAATTGTAGCAACAGTAAGAGAAAGAGGCCAGAGTTATCCTTTTTCCGATTTCCGAAAGATTCAGAAAGGTTCCTGGGTTTCCACAAGAATGCTGTGCAGAAACAAAACTCTTAATTTTGAAGTTCTTTGTGACTGTTAGAATACATTATATCCTTAAATTTCACAATGAAATATTTCAGTCTAACCGAAAGGACATCAGATACCGGTTAAAGCTCTGTCACTTAGGCTGCTAAATTTCCAGAGAAATAAAGGTTAGGTCTACTTTTTTTTCAGAGGATATATTTTTAATTGTAGCTATTAATTATGTTATTATTTTTATGCGTTGTTTTACTAAAGACGTAGAAAAATTAAGTTTGTTTTAATGAAATTTATTGATCACGTTTTATTTTCAATTCTGGTGGGATTATTATTGCTTAGGCCTACTTTTTTTTTTCAAAGGACATGTTTTTAATTATAGCTGTTAATTTTGTTGTTATTTTTATTTGTTGCTTTACTAGAGACGTAGAAAAAGTCTGTTACAATGAAATTTATTGATCACGTTTTATTTCCAATTCTGGTGTGATTATTATTGCTTAACCTCATCCCATTTTGTTAACTACGTAAGCCTACACTACAAGTACCGGTACACGTAAGTTACTCCAGTAATTCATATTTCCATTATTGTTGTTGTAAATGGAAATGAAAATTAATATTTATTGGTTCCATAGTTAATTATCGCAATAATCTTGAATTAGTGAAGCTATTATAGTAAATTTCAGTTCGTTTTGCACAAACAAAAATTATATTAACTTATTTCTTGCAGGTATCTTCGAGTTTATGGTGGAATTTAATATACTTCATTAAAATAATAAATTAACTTTATGCATTTAATATTTCACCAATGGAAGGAAGGTGTTAATTTTTCCCAAAAGAACAAGACAACGAAATGAAAGTGTAACATATTTTGTCGTCTGTTAGGAGAGAGAGCTGCGATGATGAGGCGATAGTAGCGATCCTAGTGGTGGGCAACTACCCATGTTTGCATTTTTACTACATATTGAGCTTCGCGACTGTACATAGTAGACTGTGGTTCATGGAAAGAATAGTAGAAGTGGGTAAATTCAATCAGTGGGTGTAAAATCGACCATTTGCGATTTTTATTGAAAATTATATATTTTCTCAGTTAGTTGTTAAAATTTTGTTATGTTGACTTCATTGCCTGACATTGCAAATGTAAGCGAGAGGGACAACAAAAAGCCTGCGAATGCCAACAATGGGAACACTGTGTAATTACCGTTGAAGTGAAAATTGTTATTGTCAACTTTTTCTCTTAAATGAAAACAAAGTCTTACAAACTCTAAATTATAGTCAGCAGTGAAAGTAGACAGGAAGTATACGTAAGTACTTTTCGTTGAGATTGTATCCTGAAATAATAGTTTTGCAGTTCGTATTGAAACTTATTATTTTAAAAAACTTGTACCTTTGTAGGGTTAAGTCGATCAAGCCATCGACCTACTCGAAACAGATAGGACCAGCAGGAAGAATAAATTGTTCACCGGAATACCTCCAACTAACACTTATAAACAGAAAAGTGTCATAGTATAGCTTATATTGATGGGATAGTGGGGAAAGAGGAAGACGAAATTATGGTGAATTTCTTGCGTAAGAGAAGCACTGCCAAATGAACATATTTTGTACACCCCTCTGTATCTGACTATGGGAACAACGTAGTTTCTAAAGTGACATGAGGAGGGGAAGATTTCAAATAACATCTGATATAAACCTAAGCAATGTTGAATTGCATTTTAGATTATAATTGAAGGGTGGTATTTCAATGTAAATTTTGATTTCTTAAAACTTTGTTTGTTGGTATGTGAAGTATTAAAATGTGTTTTTATGTTCTATAAGTTGGCAATCATAGTCACGATTGTATACAGTGGAGACCTATAGGCCCAATTGTATCGAATAGTATGATCACAGTAACAAAAGATACAGTATATAATGCTATAGGCTTATATTGAAGATTATTATTGTTTTTATACCCTTTATAAGAAATAAAATATATGTAATACAATTAATTTGTTTTTTAAAAACATAAACAGTGATCGACTTTACTCCGCAATATTTTAAAATCGATCTTAAACTAAAAATTCAATGGTGATCGACTTTACCCTATTTAAGCAGGTAACTTCGATCACAAGTCAAATAAAAAACAGTTTTTTATAGATTGTAATTCAATTCTTGTAACGTGCCTTCATAAGTGAAGGATATGACGACAAAATGCTATTTTCTGAGGAACTTCGCTCCATTGCATAACCTCAAAATCATTAAAAAAATAGCAAAATTTTGATCGACTTTACCCTCTTCTACGGAACTAACTAAATGACTTGTCTTGGATTTTACAGGAGAGCAGGCCCAATAGTCATTAAAGCAAATATGCAAAGCGACCTTGAAAGGAATTTATTATGGGTTCAATATGATGTGGTACATACGAAAAAAACTAATACATTCAGAAAGCTATTGTTCACTTGATGATATAATAAACAAATACTGCATATTTCAGATTTTCTCCTGTCATGTTTTGTGACGTAGAACGAATATTTTCCGCATACGAATAGTTTTTCTGTCCATTGGAGTATTTTTTTGACTATTTATATGACGTCATTCCATTTTCGACCAATCAAGTGTAATGAAATTTTGAATTACAACCAATTACAGTCACATTGAATGTATTTCTAATAAGGATGGGAATAGGCCTACGTAACATTTACTGCCAATATTTTTGAGGATATATGAAAAAGAAATTCAGCTGAAACATTACTTTTTCCGTTTGAGTGGTATCAGTTCACAACGCCTGTACTACTGTTGCCGGTGCTACATTACATTTTTTTTAATACAGAAAACAAAATACTGACGCCAACAGTATTTCATATCAGTCCTCCTACACTCTTTTAACAAATGAAAAACGTGGAGGTCAATGTATCGGAATGATAATGGTAAAAAATAACGCAGCTTAATAATATTTGTTTATGGGCAGAGAGCAGACCAATGATCGAAGTTGTAAACTGTAATAAAATGATAGAACATGCTGGCGATTCCAGCTGCCGGGTTGTATTCCACGGGGACTCGGGTCATCTATCAAACATTTCCATATGGCACTCAACGGAGTGACGGATTCCCGAACACGCTTGCCAACATCAGCCCTCCATATCATGTAATCATGTGCGGATCTTCACTAAATACATGGAAAATTCTTGCAGTTCGTATAGTTGATGAAACCACTCACAAATGTTTTGTAATTTGTCATTTATTTTCAGTAATAGTTTTAAGGAATATGACATTATGCGGGTGACGTGAATATGTTAGGAGAAAATCCACAAACTATTAGGGAAAACACGGGAATTTTACTTGAAGCAAGTAAAGAGATACGTTTGGAAGTAAATTCTGAAAAGAGAAAGTAGCCTATATGATTATGTGTCCTAACCAGAATATTGTACGAAATGGAATTATAAAATTTAGGAATTTAGCCTTTGAAGAGATGGACAAATTCAAATATTTTGGAGTAAGAATAACAAATATTAATGACACGGAATGAAATTAAACTCAGAATAAATATGGATTTTAAAAATATTTTCACTCATAAAGAATAGTAAAAGTGGAATGCAATAAAAAAGTTGTTCTAGTTAACTGTACCGTGCAAAATTATTACTTGATAACCAATCTATATTCCACACACAGATTATGATTACGAGAATCTTTATGATTTCCTGGTTCATGACGTTGGCTTACAATTAATGGTTCGAAAGTTTTTGTGCTAGTGTCTATCAGACATACTAACTTACGCAGATTTGTTGCAATAGGTAACCACCAGGATGCGCAGGTTCTAGAAAGTTGGGGAACGCCTATTGGCGGAAAGAATATTTTTGTACTGTGATAAAATCCTTTCCACATATCCACTGATACAACTAGAGCAGCCGTGGCGAAGAAGAGTTCGTGCGCCGAGCCACTGTGTAACCTGCAACGTGCATAGCACCTATGGAGGGGGGCGGACACCCGAAGGGGAAGCGAAGCAACTGTCTGACTTAGTAACGGATTTTCATTTTCCTTACGTCAAGCACTTAAATATAATTTTATACAGTACAAGGCTACAAACTAATAATGAGCCGAAATTTCATCATGCTCTAATATTGGACGGTGTTGGTAAATCAATTAATGCATTGTTGGCAATTTTAAATAAAGGGTGTCTAATTCGTATAGGTTTATTCATTAATTTATTTGCCGTAATGGACCTTTTGAAATATTTTTAATTTTTACTAATGAACCAAAAACATTGGTATATTAACTAAAAATGCTATAATTGTACACAAATAAAATAAATTATTAATATAAAAATTATTCGTCAATAAAGGAATATATAATAAACCTAAGAAATTATAAATATAAAATATACCAACCAACAAAGGTAAAGATGCCAATAAAGTATAAAATAATAAATAAATACCAGCCTGAAGACGTTCAGGCTGGTATCTCCAACTTAAAATAAAAAAAAAGGGTTGGGAATTTGTAATTACGGTTGCCCCTTAAAATGATATTTGTCCTCAAGGTAAAACATAACCTATGAAAGCTGTTGCTATTGTTAAAAATAGGATAATTACACCGACTGATCAGGTGTGTAAAAATTTATATGAGCCGTAGTATATTCCTCGCCCAATATGTAAATAAATACAGATGAAAAATATAGATGCACCATTTGCATGTAGAGTTCGTAATAATCATCCGTAATTATAATTCCTGGACATTTATTATTAACCTTACTAGGAAATACAGGCCCATTCTTAAACTATATAATATTGAGCTTATTAATTATAACCCAAATCGAATTATTAATTTTAGAATCAGTAGTAGCTATTATTCAATCCTACGTATTTGCAGTATTAAGTACCTTATATTCTAGAGAAGTAAATTAATGACAAGACACGCAAATCACCCATTTCACTTAGTTGATCAAAGTCCATGACCATTAACGGGAGCTATTGGAGCAATAGTAACAATATCAGGTATAATTAAATGATTTCACCAATATAATCAAGAACTATTAATAATTGGTATAACTATTATATTATTAACAATAATTCAATGATGACGATATATTGTCCGAGAAGGGACTTATCAACGTACAACGTAAAGAGAAATGTACAAGAAAACATAGGCCACATTATCAGGACCTGAAATTAACTGTCTTCAGAATGTCTCTGCGACAGAGTTTCAAAATCAGGAATTATGTCACTGCCGGTTGTAGTTGATCACAAAGGTATTTGTCTGTCAGTCGTAATTTAAATTTGATTTTTACTATTTTCATTGTTGAAAATAATTTTTCACAAACGTAAGTTGTAGCGAACATGGCTTCAACAGAGCAAGCGAAAGAACGAAGCTTCGGATATTTATTTTTTGACAAAGATTTGAAAAGTTCAACATCTGTCAAGTCCTTACATCTAGCTTTCATTGCAACATCACATTGTAAATCTATGAGTTAAAATTGAAGATCTAACCGCATCATTCGTATATCTACTGACGTACAGAGATGATGATGATGATGATGATAATAATAATAATAATAATAATAATAATAATCTTTCAATGTTTCATAATGTGGGTGAAATAGTATAATGCCGTTTTATGTTATACAACCCTTTCCTCGTAATACTTGTGAACAAATCATACATTTAATATTCTCATCATATTGGCAGCAAAAAAATGCGTCCTCCCATACCACTTGAAACTTTTGTTTTTGTAAATGTACAGTACATGTATTGGAGAGAGAGATTAATCCAGTCTCTATAATCATATCCCACCTCCCTCAAATTCATTTTAATGTTATCTTCCCATCTACGTCTCGGCCTCCCCAAAGGTCTTTTTCCCTACGGCCTTCCAACTAACACTCTATATGTATTTCTGGATTCGCCCATACGTGCTACATGCCCTGCCCATCTCGAACGTCTGGATTTTATGTTCCTAATTATGTCAGATGAAGAATACAATGCATGCGGCTCTGCGATGTGAAACTTTCTCCATTCTCCTGTAACTTCATCCCTCTTAGCCCCAAATATTTTCCTAAGAACCTTATTCTCAAACACCTTTAATCTCTGTTCCTCTCTCAAAGTAAGAGTCCAAGTTTCCCAACCATACAGAACAACCGGTAATAAAACTGTTTTATAAATTCTAACTTTCAGAATTTTTGACAGCAGACTAGATGACGAAAGCTTCTCAACCGAATAATAACAGGCAATTCCCACATTTATTCTGCGTTTAATTTCCTCCCGATCAGTATGGATAATATTAATTTATTATTATAAAGCTATTATGATAGTAGAAAAGATTTCTTGCTGGTTATATTGTGATTAAAAGATAGGAGTTTTCATATATGACAATCAACAATTCATAATGCGAGAAGACAAATGAAAATCATAGATGATTAAAATGGCTACTACAAATCAACAGCGGGCACAATGTGTTCTTTGGTATGCTAAATTTGAGAGTGTTAAAAGAGTTCAAAGGGAATTTCGACGTGAGTATGGTGTACGTAATGCACCTAAATACGATTCCATAATGTTGTGGTATCGAACATTTATAGAAACAGATTCTATGTTAAAAAAAGAACATGCAGGAGGTCGCAGGCGAAACCCAGTACGAGAAGCGGCTATCTCTTGGCTAGGTCTAACCCCTCCTGACATCTTCGTGTGGAGTTTTGAAGACATTGTCTATTCACAGAAACCCAGGAACATTGATGATATGAGAGTAAAAATTACTCAAGCTTTTCAACAAATCACCCCTCTTATGTTACAACGGACATGGGCTGAATTGCATCACCGTTATGAGTTGTGCAGGGTGCACTCGGGGTCATGTTGAGCTCTGATGAATCTCCCATCTTTTATGTGTTGTATGCACAAAGTTTCAAAAAATAAAGTTCAGTAGTAAATGTTTTAATGGTGTTTTTATTTTATCCATACCCAAACAGATCACCCTGTAGGTCTATATGCCGTAATCTTACCCCTATTTTAAAACCAGTAAAAATTAGAATTCTGTTGACAAGGTTTCCATCTTGATGGTTTCCGTTAGTCTAGACAACGTTTCTTGTCTGTGTTACCATAGTTACTTGTAATATAATGTACTGTATAAGCAATGAATTGGATATCAACGAAAATGTATGTGGTTTTGGGAAATATAATACAATGTTACTTTTTCTGTGTACCACTTATAGCAGTATAAATATAAGTACGTCTGTTATTTCCACATATCCTTCACCATAAGAAATTACAATATTGTTTTCTACTCTATGCCGTTCTCTCTATCCTCATTCCTTTCTTCTACACTTCCAACACATTTCTTCCCCTTCTCTTGTTTTTTCCGTCCGTTGTAATGGAATAGGAATCTTTATAGATTGGTTTATCTTCACTTCTCAAGGCTTTCCGTACTTCCAGCACTCTCCTAAGCCAGACAACTCCCATCGTGAAGGAAATGTGTTTGTTTTACACTTGCATTCGATTGAGACCGTCCTCCTTATCAAATATTCTATATTATGCTCTTTGTATGAATGTCATGGCAACGTCTGCTTTTAACATTTTTTAAATCCCACATAAAATCTTATACTAGATTCAAATATTGTGCCTCATATCAAGGTTATAATGTAAGGAATGTTGCAATCTATATCTCCGAATTATACATTATATTGAAAACAATTTTATCAACATTAATCTCACCAGAGGTTTTGATTTATCTAGAGAAAATCAAAACTCGAGTGGGATTTAATTGACTATTACACGATTAGAAGAAAGTAAATAAAGATTAGAAGTAACGAAGTACTCCAATACAATAAAATATTAATTGACTTAGGAAAATACAATTGTCTTCAAATGTATTATTGTACCATCTCAACATTACCCTAGATGGCAGTAGTGTTTTATGATTAGCTCTTTTCTTGTTATCAGTTGTGCCAACTATGGAATCTTCATTGAACTCTGTGGACGGTTACTGGTCAAGAAGGCTTTGTTGATTGTTTCATTTTTATTAAAACATTTGCATTCCACTTCAATTATCCGGATCCCAGTAATCAACGTCACTTGACAGATGATTTTCAATAAATTTTAGTATTAAACAATCTCTGATACGTGACTATCCATAATATCATATAGCAGAAGCTATAACAAACATAACCTAAATAATATAAGCAATTGTTAGAAAAATTTTAATTAAGGATGATGAAGTAAACAAGAAAAGTTTTGATTAACGATGATGAAATAAAAAATAAACATGAATAATTTTAAAAGAAACAAGTATTGAAAGTACAATTTTCAATTTTGAATGTTTTAGTGGTTGGTGGTTCAGTTGATGTTATATTGGACGTGTGCGTAAAAGAAGTGAACTCGTTGATGTACATGGTGTATCCCTCGACTTATTCAGGATTTCCGAATGGTGCTCTTCATTTATTTGTAAATAGGATTTCAGGGAAGATGCATAGCTATGACCAGTGATCTTTATTAATTCTTGTTCTTGAATGCCAATGCGATTCATATTTGAAACTGCTGTGCAGCGACTGGAGTGTTTTTTTTTTTTTTTTTTTTTTTTTTACTTCCAGACTAGTGCAGTTTGAAATGTTGGCAAACAAAGAAACAAATGCTAGGGTAGTCATAAAAATAAACAAATGCTAGGGATGCGATAAAATTAAACAAATGATAGGGACGCGATAAAATTGTGCGATAAGCATCCACGATTGATTGAAAGGCATCGTTTCGTACCGTTTCATTGGTCAAAAGTATTATGGCGTAGTAAAAGTTTAACAGTCATGAAAAAATTTCTTACCTGTATTACGTAAAATTTACTTTTGTGCATGAATTTCTGCTTACAGCCACTACTAACACATGCCTAATTACGGTACATTTACAGTATAGACGTAGGTGAATAAAACGTTTTTCTTTGAACATTTTATTCAGGACTTTATTAGAGTACACTGTGAATTTTTACTTACTATTTCAGTGAAATATATCGTATGTTACTTCTGATTCTGATCTGTACACGGGCGTTGGTTAGATTCACTCTTGGACTCATTACCTGGTTGGGTTTTTACCTAGGTTTTCCCAACCGTAAAGCGAATGTCAGGTAATCCATGGCGAATCCTCGGATTAATGTCACCAAATATCATCTCACTATCACCAGCTTCATTAATCCTAAATAACGTGATACAGAGTCATTACATAACCAACTAAAGGAAAAATGAACTTTTTTTTTCTAATATGGATTTTATTAAGATACACACATATATACACACATATTAGTGAGATTATTTTCTTCTGTATCACAGTGAATATTTCCAGCATGAACAGAAAATAAATTGTCACCCAAATATTGTCAAATATCAACATATTTATTGATTTAACGGGTTCACACCTGTGGAGTAACGGTTAGCGCGTCTGGCCGCGAAATCAGGTGACCCGGGTTCCATTCCCGGTTGGCGCAAGAATTTTTTTTTTTTTTTTAGATTTTGATTTATTAATATTTAATTATTTTATTGGCATTTTTATTAAATTCTTATTTATTTGTAATTATGATGAAATTAGTAATTTTTGTATTTGTTTTATTCAATTTACCTGGTTGAGGTTTTTTTCCAGGGTTTTCCCTGTCGTTAACTTTCGGTGCTGGATCCCGGACTCATTTCACCGGCATTATCACCTTCATCTCATTCAGACGCTAAATAACCTAGGATGTTGATAAAGCGACGTAAAATAACCTACTAAAATAAAATAAAAACATTATTTATCGATTGACCCTGTACAGCCAAGTCAAGTATCTTACTTCGGCCAGAATGCTGTGATATCTACGAAGTGATTTCAAGATGAAATTCGCCCACGCTAGAACCATATTGGGCCAAGCGCCATTTACTAAAACCGTAGAAAACAAGGATTAAAATGAAGTTATCAACAGTAATCTCACTAGACGTTTTGATTTATCTAGAGAAAATCAAAACTCGAGTGGGATTTAATTGACTATTATACGATTAGAAGAAAGTATATAAAGATTAGAAGTAACGAAGTACTCCAATACAATAAAATATTAATTGACTTACGAAAATACAACTGTCTTCAAATGTATTATTGTACCATCTCAACATTACAAATATTACGCTAGATGCATGCTAGATGGCAGTAGTGTCTTTATACAGACACTGTAATGATTATTATTCAATAAATCTTAATATTAAACAATCTCTGATACGTGACTATCCATAATATCATATAGCAGAAGCTATAACATAACCTAACTAATATACACAAGTGTTAGAAAAGTTTTAATTAACGACGATGACATAAAAAATAAACATGAATAATTTTAAAAGGAATAATTATTGAATGTACAATTTTCAAATTTGAATGTGGTTGGTGGTTCAATTGGTGTTATATTGGACATGTGCGTAATAGAAGTGGAACTCGTTGATTTAGGCCTATATGGTGTATTCAACTTATTCAGGATTTCCGAATGAATAATTTTAAAAGGAATAATTATTGAATGTACAATTTTCAAATTTGAATGTGGTTGGTGGTTCAATTGGTGTTATATTGGACATGTGCGTAATAGAAGTGGAACTCGTTGATTTAGGCCTACATGGTGTATTCAACTTATTCAGAATTTCCGAATGAATAATTTCAAAAGGAATAATTATTGAATGTGGTTGGTGGTTCAATTGATGTTATATTGGACGTGTGCATAATAGAAGTGGAACTCGTTGATTTAGGCCTACATGGTGTATTCAACTTATTCAGGATTTCCGAATGAATAATTTTAAAAGGAATAATTATTGAATGTACAATTTTCAAATTTGAATGTGGTTGGTGGTTCAATTGATGTTATATTGGACGTGTGCGTAATAGAAGTGGAACTCGTTGATTTAGGCCTACATGGTGTATTCAACTTATTCAGGATTTCCGAATGGTGCTCTTCATTTATTTGTAAATCGGATTTCAGAAGATGCATAGGTATGATCAGTGATTTTTATTAATTCTTGTTCTTGAATGCCAATGCGAGTCATATTTGAAACTGCTGTGCATCGACTGGAGTGGTTTGTAATTTTATATATATATTTGACGTCCAGACCAGCGCAGTTTCAAATGTTGGCAAACAAAGAAACAAATGCTAGGGACGCGATAAAATTAAACAAATGCTAGGGACGCGATAAAATTGTGCGATAAGCAGCCATGATTGGTTTAAATACGTCCTTTCGTACCGTTTTATTGGTCAAAAGTAGTATGATGTAGTAAGAGTGTAATAGTCACCATAATTCAATGGAAACATATAGCAAGTAATATAAAGTACACACATTAAAACTAAATGATGTCAATCTTCATTAAACTATGGTATTCACTTAACTTTAACCCTTGCTTTCTCCGTTTTTAATAAATGCCGCTTGGCCCACTATGGCTCTGAACTCTTCAATTGACAGTAACAAGTTTCAGTTATGTAATGTTGCAGGAAGTAAGCACTCATACACTTCAAAACTGCTAGTGACTGACATGAAGATAATCAGTAATTAGCGAAAGATTGTGACGGCCTCCATTTCAGATTTCTGTTGACGACGACAATAGTAAGATAGACTGCTGAGGAATTTAAATTCTTGTAATGCATTAGAATTAGTATATAAAGCAATTTTATTTCCACATTTATAAAACGCCATGAAAATCCGGTCTTTTTTATTGTTGTTATTGAATATAAATTGTAATGGCATACTATGGTAGATATGATGGGTTTACGTCTGGGAGGAAATAAACACAAGCATTAAATTTCATTCTCTAGTAGCTCAGCCCCATTATAATGAATCATCATGTTTCACTGCCCACGAATTCGGTAATAAGAAACTTAATCTGTGGAATAATAACGTAGCATCACAAACTACGGGGCAGAACCACTCCACTTTATTAAATAAAAGTTCTTGTGGTATTAAGAGACTCTGGACATCATTATGGATGGCCTAATTAGCACTAAGCTCTGTTTAAATCGATTACATCCCCCTCCAACTCCAGGCAAATCGGGGTGTAACTCGAGAAAGCCTTGAACAAATAAATCTTGCATCAGAACGCATTTTAATGGCCATTATGGGATTACGTCACAGTTTTAATTACATTGTAATATTGCGGACGGAGTTCACACACAGGCAGGTTGTACTGAAGAAGCTTTCCTTGCAGCATATCTGCACAGCTCTATTCCGTCTTCTACTTTACCTTCTTTTACCATCTTCGTTATATCATCAGCTTCTCTCTCAACACTTTGCCTTCTCTGTACTCGTTGTTTTTGTCTTTTCTACTGTCATCATTTTATCACAGTTTAGTATATACAGTTGCGAAACTCAATACTTACTAAATATGTAAACATAGACGGTTGAAATATGCATCCATAGATAGTTGTTAGCCACCAGGATCGCTACTATCGCCTCATCACAGACTCTTTCCCTAGCATACGGTAAAATGTATTATACTTTCGATATCGTGTTCGTTTGAAACATTAACACCTTCCTTCCACTATTGAAATACGAAATACATAAGGTTTATATATTGTTTTCATAAAGCATATATTATATTTTATAAACTCACCTTCCTGGATCTTTCGGAAGAAGGATAACTCTGACCTCTTTTTCTTAGAATTTATAGTGCTACAAACGTCTCCTTGTCCCATATTATTATTCAAGTTATTGTATTTTAGCCATTTACATTTATTACAACCGATAACGAACATTTCACAGTTTACACAACTTTTCACAACAAAGCGAAATACGGCACACTCAATGCCTTTTCGATCTACACCAGACCGTAATGTTTGTTCGGGTTTTCTATTTCAGTGTATGGAGCTCAGTGAATTATTATGTTATAACTTTATTGCTTATCATTGCTAAGCTTTATTTAGTGTAATGTGTCCATAAGTTCCGTTTACTTCTTGTTGGATAATATGTTGCAGAAGTAATTACAAAACTGTGTTATTTTAATGTGAAGGGAATTTTACATGTTAACATAATCTGTTCACGTCAACATTTCAAGTTTAGAATGGAAGCTATTTTGAGGTGCAATAAAAATAATTTATATAGTGATTTCAATTTAGCACATCTACCTTCCATAATTTTAGATAAAACATTTACCATACCACTCCTATGAAATTAGTGTACGTACGATTGTGTTACTTCGTCTCCTAAGTAGTAGATAAATACAATAATTCAGTACTCAATTGTAATATTAAAATACAGACAAATTGAATGTCCGAGGTATCATACATGACATTATGCTTAATTATAATGTATGATTGCGAATTTAGGAATATAAGTTAAATATAGTGAACATAACCTATAATTTTCATATGAATGGCAAGGCATTGGAGATCACTAAATTTAGACAAAAAGGGGCAACTGGTACAGTAAACATAACCTATAATTTCAACATATCTAAATGTTCGTGCGGTGCAACTGAAAATTATTTAATCGTGCATAAATGAATGTACAAGAATTTCACAATACATATTGGAAATAAAGGCAGGCATTACACATTCGAACAACGTAATTTTCACACCATAAATAATATTACATCTTAATTCGCAAGAAATTGTGTCTGAAATGTGTCTCATAATCATTGTTTTAAATTTTATTAATGGAATTTACACTAAATTTTAGAGAAATATATGTTACTGTTTATGCATTTATATGGTTGAAACGCCGCCCTTCGTGATCGGGTTAAGGGAGTCACATGGTCTGCCTTACGGCCTGTATTAGATCACGATGGCAGTGGCACAGTCTATTGTTCCTAGCACTCACAGCGCTCCAAGCGGCTAGCACCTATCGCAAGAATTGCAAAAAATCATCCCAAGTTTCGTGACTGTATATACTAGGCTGTGATTATATCTTGTAACTCAGCATCATCGCTAACTTGTATTCGTCACGATCATGGATTTGAAACTCGTGCTCATAAAGTGTTTAAAAAACCATGGAAGAGAGACAGACGGAGCCAGCCGCTGCAGTTACAAGTTGTTTGTAGTTTTGCTGCAAAAGTAGTTCACTGCCACGGTGCGCACTGGCGGCTCATGCAGATGGTCGTGATATCTAGGGTAGAAGTGGGTACAGTAAGACAGGGAGAACAGTGGGACAATTTTTTATTAGATAGTAAATTTTGATGTTGAAATGTTGGTAACAGTGGAGTTGTATGTTGCATGAGTAAAGTAACAGTATTTTCATACTCGATTTGATTATAGTTTTAAAGGTGAGTGATGTAAAAATTAATTCGTAATTTTTCCCTCTAGAACTAAAATTTTGGTTAGTGTTTAATGAAGGTTATATTGGATATATAAAGGAAATAGAAATTAGAATGTTTTGTTACCTAATACTATGGTATTTGAGATTATGTTTGGCAAAGTTTCGTCTTTCTTGTTTTGATTTTGAAGTGATGGCGCCATTTTTAAATGAACTATGCGTAAATGAGACATGCCATTGAAGGGTACATGAGACGTCTCACTGTTCCCATGTACCAAAGATTTGCAAAAACAATCTTATAATTATATAACATTTACCAGTAACTAACTTTAAAAATGAACATACTAGTAACCAATTTAGGAACCATAACTTACAATAATGGATATATTAGGTTTTAATGGTTTCATAAATAAAAAAAGTATTCTCAAAATTTAAGAAAATGCTAACAAAGAATAAAAATTAAATTAAATTCTTATAATTATAAGCTTTGTTGTCGCCAAAAATGCATTTCATTTTTTCTGAAAAGTTTTTAATGTCATGGAAAATTCACTTTTCCAAATGTTCAGA
Source organism: Periplaneta americana (assembly GCF_040183065.1). Classification (NCBI taxonomy): domain Eukaryota; kingdom Metazoa; phylum Arthropoda; class Insecta; order Blattodea; family Blattidae; genus Periplaneta; species Periplaneta americana. The sequence continues at coordinate 4,159,347 of NC_091129.1, read as the reverse complement.
TGTTTCAATGGTTTCGAAGTTAGACATCAAAACGATTCTAAATAAGCCTACAGAACATGTCAAGATAAAGAAACAGCAAGCTTTCCTTTCTTTTGAAATAAATGTAAATCGTATCAATGTCCGTTAATGGACACTGTGGTGTCTCACTGTACCCCCCTGAATGGGAACAGTGAGACATTTGCATTTTTTTTGACAAAAACGTATTCTATATTATGTCCTTCATCTATTAATATTTCTGTTTATGTATTATTGTACTCCATGTTTTAATGTCTATTTATATTGCATTTGATTTTAAAAATACTTGAATTATCACTTGCATACATATGTCTTAATATTTTGTGTCTCACTGTACCCTCTACTCCCCTACTCCATGATTTAAATGTCAGAATGACGCATGGTACAACAATTATAGTAATTTTAGACAGACTGTACCTAAGTATATGCCACAAAATTATATTATTTCCTACCTTTGTAAATTAGTTTAGTACTGGAAACACAAACTGAATGCAACCTTTTCAAGATGCAACAAATATAGCTGCAACACTTATTTATTATTGCACTATTTGTTAACATTCCTTATTGTATGTCTCATTTTAAACGTAGAACGCTAGAATTTACAAGTCTTTATACATTAAACAGTATTCCTCTATTCTCAGAAAGGTAATAGTCTGTATTCGCAAACAGACACAAATTCAAGGAAGTAATTTTTACATGTCACGGCAAATGAAATAAACTTACTTCTGAGGTCTTTCTGTATATGAGAGCTTTTACACTTCTTTCTTGCAGTCGACCTGGTTGGCGAGTTGGTATAGCGCTGGCCTTCTATGCCCAAGTTTGCGGGTACGATCCCGGGCCAGGTTGATTGCATTTAAGTATGCTTAAATGAGATAGGCTGTCAGTAGATTTATTGGCATGTAAAAGAACTCCTGAGGGACAAAATTCCGGCACATCTGGCGACGCTGATATAACCTATGCAGTTGCGAGCGTCGTTAAATAAAATATAACATTTAACAATTCTTTCTTGCGTTAAGCTCTGCTTCAGGCACATAATGTGGAAGCTAAGAGTAGGGCCTATATTTGGAAATTCTGCCTTAGGCAGCATTATGAACATTCGATTGCTGATTTCGCTGGAATCTGAGTGGCGTGCTGTTCTGTAGATTTATCAATTCAAGCTATAAACTTTCAGGATCTTCTATCGGCTGTAAGCCAAAAAAAAAAAAATTGAGAAAACTCTAGAGTCCTTGTCAATTGTCACTATTTCTCCAAACTTGCCAGTGAATTCTGCTGTAGTCTTCAAGTAGGGCCTTATATGTGATAAGATTTTCTTATCACTCTTCAAGTTAGTTTGTAGTAAAGAAAATGAAGTTGTCTATGTTCTACATGATACTCCCACATTTCAAATTTATCCATAAAATATGCTTTTAAGTAGTCGATCATATGTCGTGCAAGTCTGTAACTCGCACGCACAACGTGCTAACGATATTTGATATCAGTCTCACCTTGTTGATATCCCATTTTTACCTTCAGGTATTCTAAAGCAGATCTAGACGGTATTTCTTTACTAAAACCTTCACTGTTTGCAACATAAAAATGCCATGCGTAAGAAAGTATAATAGGGCATAATACTTCACTTCCTTTCTACATAAAAAGAAATTTTCTCTTTCGACTGATCAGTAAAGGGAAATGATCTGGGAATTGTTTTGTTTTCCGCTTAAAACGAGCCGCCACTTATTGCAGACGCGAGCGAACTTGTGTCTTGAAAGAACCGCACACAGACACTACAGCTAGTACAGAGTTCGTTCCACCTGGCTGAGATTGTGTTGATACTTTGAGAGCACGAGTTGCCCACCCATGGCCATGATCATCTCCATCATAATCACAATCATCTTTACAATATTTGTCTTCGTCCTTACCCTATTCCTTGTGATCATTATCGTCATATCTTTGTCATCAATTCTTCTTCGTCCTCAACAACAATGGCCTACATCATAATAAACATCATCGTAATGCTTCTGATCAATTTGAATACCTATATTATCACCACTGTCACATTCCTCACCTTTTCCGACCTTTTTTTTTTTAATTCACGTTACCTTCCACATCACTCTATTTGTTTTCTGAACATTCTTATTACTAGCTTTCCAGTCCTATAATTTAGTAGAATATTCTTTTCACAGTAAGTTTGTAGAAGCAATACTGGTTGTGGTAGTGGCAATAGCGTAAATAGGGGTTCTAGTAGTGATGGTAGTGTAGTAGTGTACTACTTGTAGTGGTGGTGGCAGTAATAGCTGTAGTAGTAGCAGTAGTGGATATGGTTGTAGTTGTGGTGACAGTAGTATAATTAGTTTTAGTTGTGGTGGTAGTAGTGATATTAGAAGTAGTGGTGAAAGTAGTAAGCCTGTAACGAACGGTAGTAGTAATTATTGTAGTAATAGAAGTAATAGTGGTAGTAGTAGTAGTAGTAGTAGTAGTGTGGAAGTAGTGATACTACTGCTAATGGTAGTAGTACTTGGGTAGAATTATTAGCAGTGCTAGTATTGTCATAATAGTAAAAGCTTCAGTTGTAGTAGTAGTAGTAGTAGTAGTAGGAGTAGGAGCAGCAGCAGTAGTAGTAGTTACAATAGTAGTAGTAGTAATAGTAGCAG